>NW_017802713.1:4164439-4171528 GCF_001625305.1 Branchiostoma belcheri
AAAAGAAAATTAAAAAAAAGTTCCTCTTCGGGGATCGAACTCTCAATATCCAAACCCCAAGGACATGCAACAACGACATCTAGCGACAGGCGGCATTATTTGTATTAACATAATTTATGCAACCATCTTTAGATTTGTAGTACGATCAATAAATTAGCGCCTAAAAACTTATGTAACCATACTTCGATCAATGGTATGTCACTAGATGAGACTGTTACTACATAAAGTTTCTTTTTGTAAAGAACATGGATTAAAATGGCAGCAAGTCTATTGCATATACCACAAACCGGAAAGAAGTAAACAGGTATTGCAAGGCCTGCAGAGTAACGAAACTACCAAACAAAGAAAGAGAGAAGGATAGATTCCGTATCAGCATGCGCGCTGAAATGTAAAAAAGCACAACGTCGGAAATCATGTCACAGACTCACATCCCCCCTTCTGTTCTAAAACACCTAAGATCTTTCATAGATCCGAAAATTTCGCTGGTTACATCGCCATCAAGTGTCGGCCTCCGTAAAATACATGTATGTGGCCACTGTTTTCCAGACAAAAACCTCGAAAACAAAATACGTATCTTGCTTCTAAATGCTGGTAGCGTAGTGTGCGCTGAAAATTTTGCGGTAAAATTGCCCCATTTTCCATTTGAAAGTATTGATTGAGGTTTCATCCGTAGTCAACTTTTTAATGCGCCCATAATTTGTAAACGCAACAATACATCCAAAATGCATTAGCAAACGGCCGAAAGAACAAAAACAAGAAATGCTTTTGAAAAAGCTGGCCTTTCGGTTAGTTTGTGTATGCAAAGTTGTAATAAATGAGCTTGAAGATATTTTTAATGGAGTAAAAGGTAGAAAAGTGTACCTTCTACTCGCATCATTAAAACTGTATCACCTTGATGGTAGTTTGCTGATAATGTTACTTTTGTTAGTTTTACTTTAGACATTCTTGACAAAAACAGGAACTTTCATCATTATAATTAAGTCAAGTGTAAGTACAAAGTCTGCTACGTTGGAAAAATAGAGGTTCTGACAGAGTATCTTTTGCTTTGGTAAAGTGCGATTTCATGTGTAACACAACTGATATCAAAAAGTAAGTAGTTTGGCGGTCAATAGCAGTTCTGGCAGAGTACAACTGAGCTTTATCAAAGAGCACTGTTGTAATTAACGGCTGAAATTGTCCTGGAAGAATAAACGGGAAAAATATGTCACCATAAGTAACAGCATATACAATAGTGGAAATGAAATTTTAAAAAACGTGAAGGCCAAGTGGAGATATTTTTTGTACTATAAATGGTAACTAAAACAGATTTGTGGTACTAGTATGCTGAAAAGAAGGGTTAAATTTTTCGGAACGCAAACTACTAGTATTGTGGCTTTGTGAAGTTAGCAATTATGAATAATTCTGTATTAAACCATGGAGTTAGAAAAAAAAAACACAACACAGTCCGCAGAGCTCGGTCGGAATCTTCCCATTCGAAATTATAGATTAAATGAAGGCCAGTGTATTTTACCATTATGATATTATAGACGGATATTATACTGTTAAAAGTACTAGTATATTGTAGTATGTTCTAGAGTAATCCCTGAAATTCCGACTGCGAGTATTAGATTATTTTCTACATACGGCGCCCTCCCACCCCACACCGATTATACATGCGTGCGGTGCACACGCTTCTGTACCACAAAACCAGACAAACAACATATCAAACTGTTCCTCAGAATGCCTATTTTAATATAACCAGGCACTGAATAGCTTACTTGATAAACTCTTCAAGAATCACGCGAAGAAAAACCCGATTTCGATGTGCAAAGGTGCCAGTGTGGCCGATCGCGATTCCATAATGGGAGGAAGGACTATCAAAATGTTTCTGCAAGTACCGCTATGGTTGGAACCTGTCTAACGTGTTGCATTCAGTAAGAGGAACAAAATGTGACTAATATCCACCAAGCACACACAAAGATGTTTTATTGTTTCTTCTTTACCTTGCAGGTACAGTACTACAAGTCGAACAGACCTCTTCAAACACGTTTTGCAGGGCACGTTAGATGTCAGGTCATTCCTATCAAAGAACCACGCAAAAGGACGGACGGACGGAAGGAAGGAACGCAAATTCCCGTCTCAAAGCCTTTCGCAGCCTCAGCGCTGCGAAAGGCAAAAAATTAGCGGCCGGCGGCCATCTTGAATTCTGAAGGAAGTCTTATATGGACTCGCGCCACGATCCGATCGCCATACCGCGAGCCGCGGTACCACAAGCAGCGGTTCTATAATGACGTCAAACCAAGATGACGTCGACCACCCACGGGATTTTTTCCTGCTATTGACAGGCTGTAGACTGGCATTACATAGATTTTCCCTGCTACTAACAGGCTGTACATAGCAAGAATATTTAGTTTATGGAATCATAGAAACAAAACAATAAATGCCTCTATCACAAGGCCCTGGTCTCCATACCAGTTGGGCTAACACTGAGACCATCTGAGATAACATTATTGAAGGGGTCCTAAGTCCTAAGTGTCATAATGGAAAACTGCCACGAGAGGCTGAAATCCAAAATGCTGTCTCTTTCCAGGAGGAAGACTTTAATAATAGAACCCGAACTTTCTTGGCTGTGACATCTACGCAGTGCCCTCACTGTTATATCTGATATGTACATGTATCTTAACACGTGTGCTTGATTAACCCAAAGATCCACACCCCAAATGTATCATGATGGGAAACTGCCACGAAAGGAACTTCAAAATTCTGTCTCTTTTCAAGGAGAATTTTAAGAATAGAACTTTTCTCAACTCCACAGTACCCGTACTGTTATATTTGATACCCACCTTAACACCAGTGTGCCCAAAGAGCCGCGCGCCTCCAGTGTCTCATAATGTGAAACTTTCACCGGAGAGGCGGAAATTCAAAATGCTGGCCCTTTTCGACGAGAAAGACTTCCAGAATAGAACTTGGCTCTGACATCTACACAGTACCCACACTGTTATATCTGAAGGGTAAGCACGGAGCCTGCTCCATTCGGCACGAAAAAAGGGAAATTAAAAATCACTTTAGACAAATTGTTATGGACTTGCGAAGTTTCCGCACCCCGGAGCGCTCTCCGCCAGCCGACAATGGCCGAGGCGCAGCGTTGTATTAATACGCCCCCGTGGGCATGGCTGGACAACTTTCTAACGGTCAACGGGTTCACTGTGTGTTTGAAAAAGGAAACAAAAATCTTACCGTGTTGCCTGGCTTATCGATCGCCATGAACGCGAGGGAAAGGTGCGAGCTGGCGACCAAAGACAACCGGGGATTTTCCCAATTGAGAGAGGGTCACATTTGCGATACTACAGGTAGCAATTTTTGCGATCTCATATGCCCTCCCCCTCTTACGATCCACTTTCGTGCGCTGAAGTGCACTGCTCGATAACTACAATATTTCTGATGAATTTCAACGAGTTGAATAAGTATACACTTATATACGTCACAGGGGAGATTGGAATCCATGGGGATCCGGAATCCCCCTAGGGGAGATTGGAATCCCTATCTCCCCTAGGAGAATCTGGAATCCTAGGAGAGATTGAAATCCTGATATTCAGATCCCCTTGTAGATATTCAGATTCAGTTGTAGAAATACTAGAACTCATAGATTGAATCTTTTCACATCTAAACTTTCAACCAATTTCAGCAAAGGCAAGCCTATTACTATAATTGTAGGTGAATTACTAGATTGGAATCAAGATTTGTCCTGGCATAATTTGCAGTTCTAATTCCATAATCCTTCCTAACTTAGACCCCCAAAAAACTGTGAAAATAAATTGGCAAAATAAAGGAAACAGCAATATTCTTACAAACCATGATTTTATTCAGAATTTATATTATGAACCAAGTCACTAACACACTGGAAAAACTGGTTTTGGAGTCACCATCTCACAATGGCCTGATGCAAATATCTGAGTCTGATTTACATATTCACTTACCTATGCTGAAATTGATTGAAAGTTTAGGTGTGAAATAACTCAGTCTTTTTTCCCAAGCATTTTGATGCAATCAGAATTTCTCCTTTTAAAATTGGAGATTGTCCTGTAAGAATTCCCAATTGTCCTAGTATAGGGCAAATTAGAATCCCTGTCTCCCATAGGAGAATCTGGAATCCTCCTGGGAGAGATTTGAATTCAGACTCCAGTTTTGTACAAAAAACTTGAATTCCAATCTCCCCTAGGAGGATTCCGGATCCCCATGGATTCCAATCTCCCCTGTGACATATACATGTACAAGTTTTGGATTTTTTGTTGTTTGACTGGCCTGCCTTACGCGTTCTCGCCTGCCGCAGATAAATTTGTGGATGGGTGTGAATTACTCGGCGCGGGCATGTGAATGGGCCGTTTGAAAGACTTTTCTAATCCCCTTTCCCTTTTTTCGTGCCGAATGGGAGCAGGCCCCGTGGGCGGAATGGAACCTTCTCTCAGCGGCTATGTAGGATGGCCGGCTATATTAAAATAACGCGTTAAAAAACTCTTCCCCACCGCCGCGGGGCCTGCACAGGCGGCTATATATCTGATGTGTATCTTAATTTAACACCAGTGTGCTTAATCAACTCAAACAGTCACGCCCCTTAAGCGCCATAATGGAAAACTGCCACGAGAGGCGAAAATTCAAAATGCCTACTCATTTCAAGGAGAAAGACCTCTAGAATGAACTCTTTAGCTCTGACATCTACATAGTCATTCTAGAATACACTTGCGGTGCAGACAGGGACACATCGTCAGTGATGTACCTGGAATCATCGGGTGTTTCGGGTCTTTGAGCATCATACACCCTCATCCAGGCGACCCAGCCGGGGTGATCAGTCCCCGGGGGATCAGTGTCCGAGTAGCATTTTTCCATGTATCCCCGCGAGGGAACCACAGCCATCTTGAGGCTCTTTCTGCAGCCTCAAGAATGTCTCTGATAGCAGATCTGAGCTGTGGGCCTCTTACTGCAAGGAGTTTTAGTGATCTAGACAACGACTGACCTGCAAAACCTCAACACCCAACCTCAACCGGTGCACATTGGGCCCTCCAACCCCTCTTCTGACTCTCTACTACTATCTAGCTAGTTCAGTGTACTTTGCTCTTTTACGCTCGTAGGCTTCAACTATCATATAGTACCCATACTGTTTAAAAGAGCCACGCCCGTAATGTCTCATAATGGGAAACTGCCACGAGAGGCGGAAATTCAAAATGGTGGCTCTTTTCAAAGAGAAAGACTTTTAGAATAGAATTTTTTTTGGTTTGTCAACTTCGCAATACCTGCACTGTTATATCTGATACCCATCTAAGCCCGAGCCACGCCCCTAATGTCTCATAATATGAAACTGCCAGGAGAGGCTGAAATTTAAAACAGTTGCTCTCTGTCAAGGAGAAAGACTTTTAGAATAGAAGTTTTGGCTTTTTCAACTCCACAGTACCCATACCATTATATCTAAACCCATCTTAACACCAGTATGCTCATTTAACCTAAAGAGTCACGCCCCTAATTTCTGATAATTGTAAACGGGGCTGAAATTAAAAATGCTGGCTCTTTTCAAGGAGAAAGACTTTTATTCCTTTATTCCTTTATTACGATAACCTTTAGCCAAAAACTGGCTAGTCTTCCAGGGTTCATACAAAGATCAAACAATACAAACAACAGATGACATAGTTAAAAATACACATATGACATAAAGAGGAAATTTACATGATTACATTATGTACAAATGAAAGATACCTAATTCACACTCTAATCACAGGACTCATATCGTGTGAACAGTTGGCGGATGGCTTTTTTAAAGTTAGATATGCTTGACAGTGATTTGATGTGTTGTGGTAGTTTGTTCCAAAGGTCAATTGCACGATACTGAAATGTTCTTTTTTTACTGTTTGTTTTTTTACTGTACTTTTATAATTGAACATTTCGGCTTTTTCAACTCCATCTTACCCGTACTGTTGTATCTGATATCCATCTTTTTGTCTTCTCCTGTATGGTAAGCAAACATTTACATAGACATAGAGCCTCCCTAATTGAACATGATCGTTAAATGACTAATACATAAGGTAATATCTATAAATAAGCCTTACACTTACCCCGATTCCTCTCCAGCTTCCCTCTCCGAGATGCAATCAGGTATTCTGTCTTTTGATAGAAAATTACTAGTTTTCTAAAGGATTCGAAATTAAACATTTTAGATGCCCTAGACTGAAAGATGAAAGGCTTACCTAATACAGTGATCAAATTTGTTAACGGTTTTGCTTGTCTGGACAGGATTCCAAAATAACATTGAAGGAAGTTAATTTTAAATCTGACCCAGTCTCCTGTAATAACCATTCCTGCACTTTCCTCCAGAAGGGGACAACAGAAAATTTATACATTCATAAAACACATGATTATAACTTTCTTCATCACTGCCAAAAAACGAACATAAATTTAATTCAATCAGCTTCCAAATTTTAAGCATTTTATTACAGTTTTTATATAACAATTGATATTGAAAATATCTTAATGTAGGGTCGATAGTAGACTTTGAAGGATTTACAAATACTGTTTTCCAAGATATACATGTATGTGTGTCGAAGCAATAAAACCACGATCGATAGTCTATTTTTGCGCTGCATCAGGTTCATAGACATGAGTAAGAAATTATAGATAGCTTTGCTAATTTTAACATTTCTTAACCAATCATACTTCTTTATCGATGGTACACACACTAAATTTCTGTGTGTATCGGGGTACACTGAACAAAAGTCGTGGGTATCTGGGTACACTGAACAAAAGTCGTGGGTATCTGGGTACACTGAACAAAAGTCGTGGGTATCTGGGTACACTGAACAAAAGTCGTGGGTATCTGGGTACACTGAACAAAAGTCGTGGAGTGGCATCAGGTGTACATGTCCATCTTCTGATAATAAATCATTCATAAAATAATTTTCTTATTGAAAAGTGCATTACAAATAATAGGCTTGCCATCAAGGGTGATATTTGAATTACTGTAAAGAATCTGATGTCGCACAGTATCTGGCGTCTCGGGTTCTGTGTATTGATCATACCAAGCAGCTAATGCCTTTAACCCTATCTAGACCGGGCTTTTTTGGGCTT
>NW_017802713.1:4171548-4179901 GCF_001625305.1 Branchiostoma belcheri
GGGGGGGGCTCATTGACCCCCCCCCTCAGAACTCGCGAACGGTATGTCGCCACGAGTCGAGGTTTCTCTATGGCTTGAGCTCATCCCTGCTCCAAAAACGGGCAAGAATACGCAACGCCCTCTATCGACATTGGTGAAATTGCATGTTGCAAATGGCAGTGGACTGCCGATAATGAAATAAAATCCAGCAATGTATTTCAGTCGCTATTTTATTTCTAGGGGTAAATGAAGTACTTATTTGCTGTTGTTACTATAAAAGAATTTCTACTTAGCTAAAAAATGTTTTTTTTAATTGTATGGTGTATAATACTGATTAAATAACTTTTTTTTCTGTTGACTCTATATACAAATAATTACCTTCGCCAAGTAAGTTATGTTTTCAGAGGCGTTCGTGTATGTGTGTGTGTGTGTGTCTGACACATACTTCAGAAGGATTCGATGGATTGTTTTGATACTTGGTAGGTGGGTAGGTCTTGATGAGACCTCAAAATGATTAGATGTTGGACCCCCTAGCGGCTTGTTACGGTACTGCAGCTGAACTACTGGTTTTGATATCTCATGATCTACATATGCTAGGGTGACGAAATCTGGATGGTAGGTAAGCTGTTGTGCTGAGCAAGACGTGATGTGAGTTTGCCCCCCCCCTAGCGGCTTGCTCTGGAACTGCAGGGCTATCTATTTGAAATTCAAAAGAGGATAACTCAAGAACTGGTTGACGGATCGTCGTGATTTTTGGTATGTAGGTAGCTTACTCGATGCTTGATATAAATATGTGACAATTATGCAAATATGGATGTAATTTGCATAATTTATGGAGAAATTCTATACCTCAGCTGCATTCCATGATAGGACAATTGAAGCTTGTGACATTGGTAATTGAAAACGAGAGAAGCACAAGCAGATATTGATTATGTAAATGACGACTTAATTTGCATTATTTATGAGAAAATGTTATAATTCTGTAATGATAACTGATATACTTGTGGTATTTGAAAGTTCAGTGAAGGTGAAAATCATTAAACATAATGTATTCAAATCAGGACCTCATTTGCATAATTTATGAGAAAATGCTAGAATGGAATTGCTTGGTAATATAAGCCTTTTGAATATGATAAACTGATATAATTCATGATAATAAGGGTCCTTTTTGTTAAATCTGAAAGGAGGAATAATTTACAATTTGTCAGTCATAAAGATCAACATCATTTGGCGAAGGTATGAGATCGGGGAACTCTAGTTTGCACATATTTTTCAAATCGCAAGTAAATTTTGGCAACATGCAATGTTGTATATGCCATGGGTTTAGGTCGGGACCTGAACCAAATCCGGACCTGGACCTGAGTTAGGGCACTAAGGGACATAAATTTTTCAAGCTGATTGACCTTTTCTAGATCCAAGAACTGAGACCTGAGTGATAAAGCAGTGTACAATCAGTTTTCCAATATGCTGGGTTTATATAAACACAACAATCATCAAAGTCTAAAAAATATAATCCCTACCTACCGATCCCTAATTTCTTTAGGAGGAAACAAAACATTTTCCTTGGCCTAATCATATATATATTGATTGGCATACAATTTTCTAATATCATTTTACTTATCATAATAACATTTAATTCCTTTTGTTGTATTGCTACAGGTATGATTTAGTTTGATGAATTTTGGTAAATATTATATTGGTATTTTGGTAAAAAATCAACATTTGGTTAGATTAAGTTCTGTTTACTTAGTAGTTATCACATTGTGGTTTTTGAATTCAAATTGCATATATTTACATATGAAACTCATATCATTTTATCTATATATTTATTTATAACAATTAACCACTTACACATGTACATGGAAGGCATAGTGGAACAGGTGGACTCAGAATGTGACCTTTTCAGGGCCACCATGTCGACAAATAGATAGACAATGTGCATAAAAATACAAAACAGTGATATTGTATATACATGACGGTTAAAAGGTGTATATTTAGTTTTATTTTAACATGTCATCATTAATTATGCAAATTTCTACAATACCATAATACATTCATAGTCATGCAAACCTTTGAACTAGAAATGCCAAAATTTGACACAAACAAATACAGCGTTTTTATCTCCCTCCCCACATGGAATGGAATGTTCCACAGCCGTGCAAAAGTGGAAATACCTTCTGTGGAAAGTGCACTATTGCAGAGTCACTCCAGTCTGAAATGGAGCCTTCCCAATTCGACCCCAATAAAAAAATTGGCCCTCTACTCAAGAATGGACTCTTTTTGCTCAGCCCCATTTTATGATATAGACCATTATTAGGCCGCATTAATGTTCGATACGGTGTTCCGCAGGGCTCGAAATTAACATTGTCCCAGTGTCAAATGACACCAAATTTTCAGCTCGGGACATTCTAATTTACGTTTCGGGACAATTTCAGGGTAATTGGAAAATTCCGAGACCGTCCACGTCATTTAGTAACGCTTCCCATCGATCCTGCTGTTGGCCGCCTGACAAAAATTAGGATTTGACCAATCAGAGATTCCAAATGTCGGGGAGGGGGGCCTCGAAGATGGTGCCGCGCCCATGATACTATTGTGTATAGTGCTGCATACCTAAACCCAATTTTAGTTTCAGGTCCGGACTCAAGTCCAGAGGTTTAGGTTCAGTTCCGGACCCATGGCATATACAATATTGCATGCTGGCAACCCTGCAATGTTGACTGGGTGAATTTTTGGCCACATAACATGGAGTCCGGTACTTGACGATGCCCGATGGCAATGTTTTCTTCATTTTGTAGAAAAGATTTTGCAATGTACGGAAGGTTTTAGGTGGTTTGGAAAGAAAGGGGGTATGTGAAATGGTCTTTTATGGTAATAAGTCCGGACTCCGTTCTTGACTTATAGGTTTTTTTTGGACTTGAACCTAAACATTATTACAAGTCCAGTGAACCGGTATGCAGCACTAATTGTGTATTTCCCTACAGTGTAGAAAAATGATGGACATTTACTAATAAAGTGAACTTCAAGTTGTACAAATTCAGTTGTTGTTATTTTCCTATTGTTGTCATATCATAAATTTTTTCCAGGAAAATCAGCTGCATGCTGGGACAGTCCATCCTCAGTTCGAGACAATTGAAATCTATTGTTGGGACAATTATGGCACAAAAGTAAAACAAGAATTCGGAGATCTCATACCTCCATGAAATATATGAGTTTTTGTAAATGTTTTTTATTTGCCTCACTGACTATGGAAATAAGGTCGTAATGGGGACCAAACCCACACCACTTATTCCTGACAGAAAAAGCTATCTGTCACCAAAAGACCAACGTATTTGTCCCGAAATTGTCCCGAAACGTAATTTAAAAACTGGAAGTTCTGCTGCAGTACCAAGGTCATCCACCGGGATGCCCATATTTGACCTTGACCTTCGTCTTCCTAAGACTTACCAGCATACCAAATATCATCACAATCCATGTTACATGTATAGCAGTACCATTATACAAAACACTGTGATTATGGAATTTCTTAATTAATTATGCAAATTAATTCCTTATTTGCATAATTTGCATTTAATTATGTACAACTCTCTCTCAGCTACCTACATACCAAATATTGTGAAAATACGTTGTTCATATCTGAACTTATTGGCTTAAAAAATTTTACCAGAAACTAACCTGCAGTTCCAGAACAAGATGCTAGGGGGACCAAACTTACACCACTTATTTCTGACAGGATAAGCTATCTGTCACCAAAAAGTCAAGACCATAGCATGTTCAGTTCTGCTGCAGTACCAAGGTCATCCACCATGAGGCCCATATGTGACCTTGACCTTTGTCTTCCTAAGACTTACCAGCATACCAGATATCATCACAATCCATCAAGGCGTTCTGAAGTTATGCTGACTACAAATGTGCGGAAACACACACACACATTTGAAAAAAAATCCCCCCTCTTCAAGAATGGATTCTTCGAGCAATCCGCATATTATTTTATGGTCTTGGAGTTCAAAACACTTCCACACAAGAAAGCTTCTAAAAAAAGCTGGCCGGAGGCCGAAATGGGAATAGCTGGTTTGTTTGTTTGTTTGTTTATTTCGATCCCCATTAGTGCTTAAAAGCACTATTCTTCCTTGGGTCAATAAAATGAAACATAAATAACAAAACTTGTACATAATGATGATTACAAAATAATAAAGTAAGTTCAAAATCAATAGGAGAGGTCAGAAGTCGACTAAAAAAAAGCATAAAATAATCTGAACATAATCCAGCGTTGTACGTAAACAACAAAGGTGCCCACAAAATTAACAAAAGTTTAAATAACTTAAATAACTGAATAGAACATAATGTCTAACTGATCATAATTCCAAAGATAAATATAACAAATTGATCAGCCATTTAAATAACTGAAAGGTAGCAACAGAGTCAAATAATAACTTATACAAAATCAAATAAAACATGGTTGGCATGGGTGTGCACTATTAATGACTCAAATAATTGGCCAGCTTGCTGACTTGTAGCAATGCTACAGTACAGATCGCGGGATAAGCATCATCGGGATGCGGGAGTTTGCGGGATATCATCCCGCGGGAGATTGTGGGAGTATTCCACGGTACTCTTTCGAGACGCCTATCGTGTCCCGCGTACCGCGGAGCGAAAAAACTTGGTGCGAGACCCCCAAGTCTACCGCGGCTCCGAACGCCGATGGCGGCGTGGCAAATTTCCGTCTCGTAAACGGTCGTCGCCTTTCCGAACGGTCGTCGCCTTTTCTCAGAACGGTCGTCGCCTTTCGGAGCGGTCGTCGCCATTTCCGAGCGACCGAACTTCAGTTCCGAATATCCGCGGCATGTTCGGGACTTCCCGGAGTTCTTGGAATGTGTGAATCGCACTCAGTCCATAACATGGCGACCGTAGGCGGGCCAGAAAAGTAACTTGTCTCCTCAACTGCTGATTTTATAAGATCAGCATACGATCCTAGGCCTGGATCTTCTCCAGCCTATTCTTGTTTCCCTTCGCCAACAAACTGAAGAAGGGTTCATATAATGCCGTTTATACAAATGACAAATGAATCTTCAACCAAAAACAAACATAGATTCCGTCCCTGTGCTATATTTCTCAATCCCTGTGGTATGTATTCCTTTCGTTTATGTAAAATTCATGTAGGATTAATAAAGGACCTGCTGTTTTAGAAGGGGGACAATGTCTTACTTTGACAGGAGTTTTGACAAACTTGTAAAGCTATTTTCATCCCGAAATGTCTATGTTTTGTTACCTTGCTGAATGTTAATACTTGACACATTCACCACTGCACTGTATGTAAATACGACACATTCACTGGGTAGCACATCAATGCCATGCTGGTGACAAGTGTGAAATGGCCTGCTATGCTGGGCAAGCACTGAGACAACAAAATAAAACCCGGCTGTGGTGGAGTTGTGAGTCAGTCAGTCAGGACATAATGTCCTTGGTCAGAGTAAATGCCTGCATGTGTGATGGTGCTTCCGAATGAATGTTTCTGAGTCAGACCATCCTGCAGCATTCATAAATTACATGCTCGCACAATGGGCTGTTCCAAAAATACATGTGGAGTTTTTCTCGCCCCCGTTTCAAATTCAGCAATGTATGAAAACCTACAAACGTTCTAGTTCAGAGGTTTTTTTTTCAAATAATGTTTATTCGCATTGCAAAAGGAAACAAAGAAAAAAGGGAGAGGACATGTTCACATACAAGAAAAATAAATACCCAGAGACATTCGAGTTCAGAGTTACCCAAACCCCTCCCGTTCCAATCGAGAATTTCTCAAACACTAACCTAGTTCTAACCTAGATAATTCAACCCCCGGAACTTATAATTATAATACATGTACTAGCACCCACGAAACTTCAATCCACCTAGCCAAGTTCTGGCCCGTCTTCGGTCGCGATGTTATCTTCAGGAAGTGTGATTTCACACATTCAAAGAACTCGGGGAAGTCCCGAAAATGTCGCGGATATTCGGAACTGAAGTTCGGTCGATCGGAAATGGCGACGACCGCTCCGAAAGGCGACGACCGTTCTGAAAAAAGGCGACGACCGTTCGGAAAGGCGACGATCGTTTACGAGACGGAAATTTGCGGCGGCGTGCCAAATGTTTATGTTTACGTCTTGCCGGGCGATCTGTGCAGGGCCGATGGAGTCTGACGCCAGTCAAATTTTTGTTTAATGGTGGTGAAGCACAGGAATGTGCGAAAATATTGTGTACAAGGTGTTTCTCATGCGGTCATAGTTAAACTGCTACATTTTTTTTTACAAAGCTATATTGTTCAGCGCAAACTTTAAGAAACTAGCGTGAATGAATTCATGTAACGTGTAATAATCCCTTCGTCTCCGGTGAATTTTTCGGCAAGATTGTTACCAAGAAATAAAAATTATGGGGCGTACTGGCAGTAGTTTGTGGTTGTTTTGTTTCATAATCTTGTAGTTGTTGAGGTCTTCTCATGGGTAGCTTGCGTCAAGAAGTCTCCGTATTAGTATTAAGAATTGCTACAATTAAAAGCTTGCCCATCAAAATCCCGGGGCGTGCGTCTCCCCCTCCCCAAAAACTCTTGCATCAACAACGACCACGTCTATTCACGTACCACCCTCAAGTACTTCCACACGGCTGGCAAAGTTTCTTTCGGTAGGAAAACATTCTAGTTCTGTCAGCGGTGGGTCAGCCAACTAGATGAAAACGGAGTCGATTTTTTCCAAAACAACGCTATAGTATAACGTAGCGCGCGTCCAAGACATGGAAGAACCCGAAAAATAAATAAACACGGGAGAATTTATTTTATGCAAAATTTGACGCAGATTCATTCGTTCTCAGACCATTAAACTTGACTCGGTGAAAAATGAAATTTACTCGGTACGTATACACTCCGTGGAACTAGCATCCTCGATGTCACATGTGAAAAACGTTGTTACCTTCGCCAAGAAGGTTATGTTTTCAGTAGCGTTGGTCCATTTGTTGGTTTGTTGGTTTGTTTGTGAACAGCATAACTCAAGAAGCTTGATATGGATTGTCATGAAACTTGGTATGTGGGTAGGTCTTGACGAGACCTAGGAATGATTAGATTTTGGGCCCCCTGGCGGCTTTTCTAGGTACTGCAGCAGAACTTCCGGTTTTGGTATCTCGCGATCTAGACATGCTAGGGTCACGAATTTTGGTTGGTAGATAGCTCTTGGAGTAGGGAAGAAGTGACATGAGTTTGGGCCCCCTAGCAGCTTGTTCTGGAACTGCAGGAGCATTTCTTGAAAAATCTCCGAAGGTGGATAACTCAAGAACCGGTTGACGGATTGTCATGATTTTCAGTATGTAGGTAGCTGAAGTGATGCTTGACAAAATCAGATCACAATTATGCAAATCAGGAGCTAATTTGCATAATTAATGAGGAAATTTTATAAATATGCTTCATTCGATAATAGGACTATGAAACACTCGTGACATGTAATTGAGAACGAGAAAAACATCTGATCTGAGGTTATAGATTATGTAAATGAAGACCTAATTTGCATAATTAATGGAAAATTGTTATAATTTCATAGTTGTAATTGCTGGTAATTTCATACTTGCCGCATTTGGAAGTTAAGTGAAGGTGAATATCAATAAAGATGATTTATTCACATTATGACCTCATTTGCATAATTTATGAGGAAGTGATAGAACAGCCTATTTTGTTAAGATGAGGCTTCCATTGGGTGGAGAATATGATCAACTGATGTAATCCATGCAAATGACGCTCTTATTTGCGAAATCAATTATTAAAATTGTATAATTCGTCAACCGGAAGGGTTAACATCATTTGGCGAAGGTATGAGATCGTGGAACTCTTGTTTTGGAATGAAATCGGGATGAGAAAAATACAATGCCGCGTGCAGGGCGGGAAAAGGTATATATCGTCAGGCGGTGTCTCTGGGCCCTGTCTGGGGTGGAGCATCTGATTTAAGGCTGCACAACACAGTATTTATTGGCGAAGCATTTGTGGTCCGGTACAAAGTTGTGCTGCACAATACTAGAGAAAGGTGCAGAGATTGTTCCGTGCATGGCATCGAGATAGAACCTGTGGTAAATTTTAGAGGAATACGCCAGTTTTGAGACTGTGAAAGTTAAATTGTGGTGCGTGTTCAGTCGGCGTAGATTTGCGCTTGGATACTTGTCCCGCCTAGTACTGTTCGTCGGCTGCAGTTCCATGACCTCCGCAGTGGCGCTAATAAAAGAGAAGAGAACTAGCAGGTGTGACGGAGATCTCGCACCCCCTGATTTTGCACCCCCCCGGGGCGAGATCACTAGCGATCTCGAACCCCCCGGGGCGAAATCGCTAGCGATCTCGCACCCCCACCTAGTGTTTCGCACCCCCAAACTA
>NW_017802713.1:4179921-4180557 GCF_001625305.1 Branchiostoma belcheri
GTGTGTTTTCGCACCCCCCAAGCTAGTGTTTTCGCACCCCCCAAGCTAGTGTTTTCGCACCCCCCGGTGATCTCGCACCCCCCCGCCAAACATTTTGAAAATTGTTCTGTCTGCCCGGTATATAGTTGAAACTGCATTTTAGTGTGATAAAACCATTCTTTAATGTTGTAATCGAGAGTTTTACAAGTTTCCCTGGACTAATGTGACGTATTTCAGCACAGCGCAATAATGGTGACTGTGCCCAATGATTGGTTGCAATAGTGTCCCTTAGTTCCAAGAAGAATGTGTGATTAATTCAACGTTATGTCATTCTTCATTATTGATTTTTTAAAAATCATTTTTAAGACATGACCAATATTTCTCTGCTTAGCACCACACATTTATTTGGTAAGCTGTTCTATGTCATAGATCAAGTGTAATAGATTGACATTCCTGAGGAAGATTTTAAAATTGCCACAGGTGAGTTTCTTTGACAAGAGACCAGGTAGAGGTACCATACAGGTGCAACAGGTGAGTTTCCTTGGACGAGGGACTAGGTAGAGTGTGTCTTGAAGGGTGTTGCACTATGTCATTACACACACCGTGCAAAAGAACCAAGGGGATGCTGACATTGCTCACTAAGTTACACCTACATGT
>NW_017802713.1:4180577-4212907 GCF_001625305.1 Branchiostoma belcheri
CACTAAGTTACACCTACATGTAGACATAGTAAAAGTGGCCTATGGGGGGAGGGGCAAAAGTTCAAGCATTGTCAGCATCCCCATGGTTCTTTCTGCACGGTGTGTGTAATGACATAGTCCAACACCCTTCAAGACACATTTCAGTCAAGTTTTAGTTCAATATTCTGTGTTGCCATGGCAACAGGGAAACAGGTTTGTTGCTACCATGGCTTTATAATAGGCGAATGCTTTATCAATGGTAAAAATTCAGTGGGTATGTACAGGGGGGTAGAGCTCAACAATTATCGAACTTTTGTGATTTCTGTGTTTAGGTAGACCATCTCTATATTTTAGAATACATATTTGAAAAGGCTTTTAATAAAATCTCCCATCCTGATAATAGCCTTAAATAGGCCAATGTATTGTCAATGGTAAAACTCCAGGGGGTATGTACAGGGGGGTTACAGTTCAACAATTGCCAAACTTTTGTTATTTTTGTGTTAAGGTAGACCATCTCCATATTTTAGAATGCATATTTGACAAAGTTGGTGCTAATACATACCATCTGATACATTGTTGTTATAGACTAAAATAGGCTAATGCATCGTCAATGGTAAAACTTCAGGGGTTATGTACAGGGGGGGTTAGCATTTAAGAATTGACAAAGTTTTTACATTTCCATATTTAGATGGACCATCTCCATATTTTAGAATGCGTTTTTCACAAAGTTAGTGCTAACCCACCCCCACCCCCCTTACTAGTACTGTGCATGTGAATGCTAGACATGTGACTTAAAGAGAGAAGTCCACTTGATGCTGGGTTTGCTGTTTTGTAGTTCAGTATACATCAATGCCAGTTGTTTTGTTGTTATTGTTGTTAAACTTTATTATAGAAATTTAACTGTTGTCCTGCCTGGAAGCAGAGAACCTGACAGCCTTTCCAAAGTTCCTGAAAAGGAAGACAGAACGGAGAATCACTGTAGAGACAGTTACTGTGACTGCAGACGGCCACAGAGCATCGGAAAGTTTAACCTGTGCTCCGAATGGTTTCACTACAGATGTACTAGCATTGGACTCTCGGCCAAAGAAGCAAGGAGCATGCCATTGGAAGACTGAGAGTGTCCAAAAATGTAGGCCCCCATCGTCAAAACGGCCGAGACTGTACAGCACACTAGTACTGTGCACGTGAATGCTATTCATATACGCGATTAAATTAGATCGCTCTTCTGTTACTTTTCCTGTTACTGTTGAGAAGATTCTATGGAAATAAAATTTGAATACATGTAATTCAATTTGGTGTGTTGTATTGCCTCAATAACCTAAGGAACGTACCCTTGCAGTCAAAAGAACATGAAAGGTAAACAAAAATGGATTTGTGCATTATATACAACTAGAGTTCCACGATCTCATACCTTCGCCAACTGATGTTCACCTTAATTTATATTAGATTATGCATATGAGGTCTTAATTTGAATAAATTATGTTTAATGATATTCAGCTTTGCTCACCCTCCAAACGCCACAAACATCAAATTCCTGGCAGTTAAAAACAATGAACTTATAGCTTTTTCTTATGAATTATGCAAATTAGCCCCCAATTTACATAATATTATATGGCCATGTTCCTCTCCTGTCCAATTACACATGTCACAAGTCTGAATAGTCCTATCATGGCATGCAACAGATTTATAGAATATCCTCATTAACAATGCAAATTATATCCTTATTTGCATAATTGTCATCTCATTATGTCAAGCATCATCTAGGCTGCCTACATACCAAAAATCACAATGATTCCTCAACTGGTTCTTGAGTTATCCTCCTTTAAACATTTGAACTTAAAGTCCCCTGCAGTTCCCAAACAAGCTGCTAAGGGGTCCAAACTTACGTCACTTATTCCCCAGGGCAAGAGCTATCTATCATGCAAAATTCATGACCCTAGCATGTTCAGATCACGAGATATCAAAACTGGAAGTTCTGCTGCAGTACCATAACAAGCCGCTAAGGGGCCTAAAATCTAATCATTTCGAGGTCTCATCAAGACCAACCCACCTACCAAGTATCAAGACAATATATTCAAGCGTTCTTGAGTTATGGTGGTAACAGGCAGACAAACAGACAGACAGACAGACAAACAAACACACCGCCACGAAAACATAACCTTCTTGGCGAAGGTAATTACTGAATATTGGTATTGTCATACTAGAGGATAGTGTTTGTTAATAGGTAGCATCTGATATAGTAACCACTGTGAATTACGAAGGCCGTAACAGAACACATACGGGGTGAACAAATCGATTGAGGGGGTGCAAAATCGCTAGCGGGGGGGGGGGGGTGCAAGATCACCAAAGGGGTGCGAGATCACTAGTGATATCGTTCCGGGGGGTGCGAAATCACTGGGGGTGCGAGATCTCTGTCACACCGGCAAATCTAAGTTCATTTTCACATATTTTGTACACTATACCCTGAAATTAAACAATTCTGAACCTTGCTTGTGCACCCTACTGTGATTTTCATTAAGTTGAAGTGAGTCACTTTGGGGTCCTTAACTATACATAAATCCCCATAGAACTAAAACTGTGTTGTGCTGCCTTGAACTCTATGCGGCCGGGCCGGTGGGCGGGTCCCCGTCTGTGCGCTGTGATTGGCGCGTCAGAGCGCCACGTGGTTGCCGGCGCCGTACAGTCTGCCCGCGTCGCTGCCCGCTGCTGCCTACCTTCGGTTTCTATGGCAACGCGGCGTGGGAACGCCCGGTCCAACACTGCGTGGCGCATGATATGTAGCAATTTTTGATCCGTGTAAGACATGCTTGACGAAGCAACGAAGTGCAAAAGTTCACCAATTTCACACTTCCCATAATCATGCCTAGTAAAGATCACGGATATGACGCATGACCACCCCTTCCCCCTTCCTCGATGTAATATTTCCAACAGTTCTATCGACAAACTATATTGTTTTGAATTATTTATCTAGTATAAAGCGCATGCCATAATTGCATTTTTGTTGGAATTAGAGAAAATGACATACTTTCTATCGTTCTACCTTCTACCGAAGACTCTCCTACTCGCACGGTCGCATTGAAGTATTTTCCCTTCCATCCATCATATCCCTGCATATCCGTGATCTTTCTAGGCATTATGGGAAGTGTGAAATCGGTGAATACAAAAGAGTAAACGCGAACAATGAACAGTGAATCTCGAACGGCAGGAAAATATTGGCATAACAACAATGAATTCTAGTAACACAGACAACTATGGACACTCGGTAAAATTGTTATATATCATGAGCTCTTCCTAATGGAAAGAGGTATTTTATAAATAGTTTATTAGCGGTTACGTGCGGTAGTGCATTGGCATCGTGGGAATTGCGCAATGTGCGGTTGGGTATGACGTCACTACGGACGACCCATGCACCATGTACAATGTACCAACTGTTTTTCCGTCTCAATACCGGAGGCCTTTCGGCCTCCGGCAAAAATTCTCTCTCTCTCTATTCAGTTTATCGTCTGATGTTCCCCGTAATGAGGGTTAGACAATGCTTCCACTCTGATGCTGGGGCTTAATCAGGTAGCCCGCCATTTGCCTCAGAGTTTGTCCTGTGTCCTGTGGTTCTTGGGCACAGCAATTGTCAATATCCCTGCAGGCTAGAGTCTCAACATCTTCACCGGCTAGCCACGCATTCAAGAATGGATTCTTCAAGCAGTCCAAATATAACTGTAACAGTTATAGTCCAGAGAAAATACATGTACTTCCATACAAACTAGTTCCACGACCTCATACATTCCACGACCTCATACATTCGAAAAATGATCTGTATGACTGACAAATTATAGATTATTCCCCCTGATTATGCAAATAAGATCCTCCTTTCCATGAATTATATCAGTTGACCATATTCTCCACCAAAAAGACAGTCTTATCTTTACAAAAAATGCCATTCTAGCATTTCCTCATAAATTATGCAAATGTGGTCCTTATATTATTTGAATAAGTTATGTTTAATAATGTTCACCTTCACTTAACTTTTAAACTATGAAATACCAGCTCATGCAGTAACCATTGCTCAATTACAACATTTTCTCAATAATTATGCAATTAAGTCTTGATTTACATACTCAATATCTGCCTGTGTTTCTCTCATTCTCAATTACATATGCCACAAGCTTGAATAGTCCGATCATGTATTACAACTGATTTATAGAATTTCCCCATAAATTATGCAAATAACATCCATATTTGCCACATCATATGTCAAGCATCATTTTAAGCTACCTTCATACTAAAAATCATGACGATCCGTCAACTGGTTCTTGCGTTATCCTCTTTTGAATATTATTAAACAAACGCCCCTGCAGTTTCAGAGCAAGTTCCTAGGGAGCCCAAACTCACGTCACTTCTTTCCCAGCACAAGAGCTACCTATCATCCAAATTTGGTAGGTCATGAGACATCACAACCAGACGTTCAGCTGCAGTACCATAAGAAGCCGCTAGGGGCCCAAAATCGAATCATTTCGAGGTCTCATCAAGATCTATGTACCCACCAAATATCAAATTAATCCATTTAAGCCTTCTTAAGTTATCGTGTTTACAGACACACACACAGTCAGACAGACACGCACATACACGAACGCCTCTGAAAACAAAATGTGGACTTTTCTGCTTACCCAAGCCCAAAATTGAACTTAAAACTAGTCGGAACAATTATACAATGTAGTTACATGTGTACCCTATACTTTTAAGTAATGTAAAAAATTAAAGTACATTAGGTCCTCATGTGTGATGTAAATACTGTGTCAAACATTTTGCCAAATGTTTACAGAGCACTCTCATAATCGCGGTTATCAAAGGTCTTTTAAACCTAGTCTGCCTGGCGCCGCACCATTTTCTTTCCACTCAATTGCACTGATGTAGTCAAACATTCAGTTTGACTGCTGTGACCAACAAACGAATTAGCAAGGTGTGAAAAGGGTAGGACTGGTTATGTGACAAAGTCCTGGTAATGGTACCAGCCAAATTAGCCACTCCTTTTGCCTGGCAAATACTTATAGAAGACAAGTCCTCTTTAGATCTTGTGTAAGGGCTGCATGATCTAAGTTAAAATTAGAAACCTCAAACTAAAAGTTGTGAAAAGTTCTGTATCTCACCTTGTGTTACAGACATCACTTATCTATTGTTACACGTCTCTTGATTAGGCCAGTCACTTGGTTCCTACAGTTGCTGGTAAAATAGAAAGAAGACAATGAGACTTTATTGACACAACAAGAGTACAACAACTTTCTATATGTCTACTCAAGACATACGTAAAGTTATAGTGATGTTAACCTCACACAAGTATTAAATGACTATCATTTATATACCAATAACGGATCATAGCATTTTGGGATTAATTATGCAAATTAGATGTTTATTTGCATAATTTGTTTCATGTTCATGTTTCACTTACTATAGATTAAATACATTACATTTAACAGAGATCTATTATCTACAACAAAGGGATTTTCAATTTTCTCATTAATTCTGCAAATGAAGTCCTAATTTAACAAGAATTCGGAGATCTCATACCTTCATGAAATATATGGGTTTTTGTAAATGTTTTTATTTGTCTCACTGACTATGGAAATAAGGTCGTAATTATCATAATCTAGTTTAATTTATGGTTTTCTAAATTCAAATGACAATTTTTTCGTGTAAAATTCCTCTTCTTTGTCATACTTCATTTCAACCTGTCATCATTAATTATGTAAATGACCTCCACATTAACATAATATATGCATAATGGTGTTAACCTTAAACTTACACATGTCACAAGGTATAAAACTCCCATCATTCACCAATGAGGAATCACAGAATTTTCACATCATTTATGCAAATTAGGTCATAATTTGCATAATTAGTTTTTGTTGATGTTTGACCTGCCAGAGATTAAATAGATTACATGTATAATAGTACTATTATATAAAACACTTTAGTTTAATTTCCTCCTTAATTATGCAAATTAAGTCCTCACTTGCATGATTTGTATTTAATTATGTACAACTCTCTCTCAGCTACCTACACACCAAAGATGAGGAGAATACGTTGTTCCAATCTGGACTTATTGGCTTTCGCCAGAAAGTCCCCTGCAGTTCCAGAACAAGCTGCGGGGGGGGGGGACCCACACCACTTATTTCTGACAGGATAAGCTATCAGTCACCAAAAAGTTAAGACCATAGCTTGTTTAGGACAAAAGATACAAAAACCGCAGTACCAAGGTCATCCACCAGGAGGCCCATATTTGACCTTGACCTTTGCCTACCTAACACCTATTCACATACTAAATATCATTACAATCCATCTAAAGTTATGCTGGCTGCAAATGTCCGGAAACACAAACACACAGACAGACACACAGACAGACGCACCAAAAACAATACCTTCATTTTTCATGGAGGTAAATAGTTGGTCGTACTGCTCTGATTGTTTACATCTCTGTTGGTAACGTATACAACAACATTAAGCCCTGAGGTTATCTACGTGCGGCTAGAGGGGCAGTTTCTTATATGGGGGACAGAGCGGCCTTTTCTTTTCGCAAGTGGGGGGTGACCATGGGAGGGCCTTGATCGAATTCGTGGGGAGAGAGTTTACTGACTGAACTTGTATCTCCCGAAAAGAAACCGCCACCCTAGCAGCTCGTGGAAACAAAAGCTTCTCCGGTGGAAGTCTGCGGAGGACGCTAAACGACCAGCTGCACTTTGGTCCGCTATACAGCCTCATATATGTGGCCGACCTTTGGATCCGTTACGTACTGCTTAAAAAGATGTAAAGGTTAAACAGAAGTTCCCTTGCAGTTTAAGTTCAAAATCGCCTTAAAATTCCGTATTTCTTGGTTCTGAAAAAATGTATATATAGTCCACACTGCAACTTTTACTCACTTTCACACGAGTCTCTCCAAGAATTTCCGCAAACTCCGGAGACTAACGGTTCTCGATCTCTTGCGCCTTCCGCCATCTTGGAAATTGGACGGATTTATTCCGCAATAGGGGCCACATTTCTTTATAATTGGTGTTGAGAAAAACGACCTTTGACAAAGAAAAGTAATTTAGTACACATTAGATTGTATGAATATATGTTTAAGTTAATGACATTACATTTCGAACAAATTTTAATTTTGGATTTCAGTTGATAAATTGGTCACTTATTCAGGTTAATGACCCGCCCCGAGGTGTTACGTTATACAGCCCACATACTTGCGCAACCGTGCGAGTGACGTGCGTTGGTCATACTGCTCATGCCATTCCTTCGCCGCCACGTTTTCAGAAAAACGTAGCAGACGTGGCATCCCAAAAAACGTACGGACAAAAAGCACGCACGGCGGGTTGTGACCGAGGCTTTAGGTCCTGAGAGTCGGAAGATCGTGCATGCCACAGACAGCAACCAGCGGCAAGCGGACGGGGCGATAGGGAAATTGACTGTACCTTTTTTTATATCTTTAAAGTATCGTTATGACATTTTCTCTCTTATAACTGTGTCAGTTTGCATAGGCTAAATGATATTAGCGTTAATGACCCGTCTGTTTATCGGTGGCGTTATAAGATCTGATAAGGCCTTATCAGTTGCTAAACCATTGAATAAAACCACCGAGTGAGTACAACAGAAATACATTTACTAACAGTGGGAGTGGCGCGAATCATGTGTTCTTTCCCTCCACTCAAAGTTCACTTGTGTTGACATGGTTTTTATTTTGTTATGCATTGCTCAAAGGCATCAGCCTTTCACAATTTCTGAAAAAGTCAATGTGATTCCATTGAAAAAAGGCATGCAGCATTTACACCTGATGTTGCCCTTAAGTTATATCTAGACTGCCAGTATTCCATTTTTCATCTGGCAGCTATAGCCATCTATAGCTATTACATAAGACGACTGGACCATGCAGAAATCGTATCAAAAGTGTGTATATTACCTTGTTCATTTATTAAGATAAAATAAAATGTCAAAAAACATAATTAAACCCGTTACATCCTCTATTCAGAACTTGAGTCTGAAACTCCTTTTTCAATTAGCTGACTTGATTTTGAATAAAGGTTTCATATTTTTTTACACTTAAATTTCAACCATATGCTGTACGTATACTAGACGGTACATTAAACCTTAATATACATAATCCTACACAAATATCTAGCTGCATCGGTGCATCCAAAGTTAGATAGATGCACAGTTCTATTTTGGTGCATGAAAGTGAATTAATTACCCAGTATTTCCAGCCCTGATGTAATTTCACAAATATGACAAAATAGATGCCTCTAACACATATGATAATGCTTACATGTACTTAATAATTACACTTACAACACACTTCTTTACATTAAAATGAAACAGGTGTGTTTTTATCAGTTACTGACTTATAATGTTGTTGTTCATCTAATACATCATCATCTATAATGGTATACACACATATAGATGCCCGACATCCTTTCATAGATCATAGACCCCGTTGCATGCTGGGAGACACTGAGCACTATGGGAAAGCACTCGCAGCAAAAACAAAATCATTCCTATTACAACATGTTTTCAACACAAGCGTATTGCACCCAGTTTGTGTTGTCGCGGTGATTATGTTGTTTGCCTCTCGTGCTACCCATAATGCCCCACATCTCCCAGCATGCAATGGCATTCATTAAAGGGTCTATTCACCAATTTCACATTTCCTATAATGCCTAGTAAAGATCCCGTAAATGGATGGAATATGACGTAAGAAGAGAATATACGTAATGCGACCGTGTGAGTAGGAGAGTCTTCGGTAGAAGGTGGAACGATAGAAGGTACATCATTTTCTCTAATTCCAACAAAAATGTAATTATGGCATGCGCTTTATACTAGATAGATAATTCAAAACAATATCGTCGACCAGTTTTTCGATAGAACTGTTGGAAATATTACATCGAGGAAGGGGGAGGGGTGGTCATACGTCATATCCGTGATCTTTACTAAGCATTATGAGAAGTGTGAAATTGGTGAATGGCTGAAGGAAGGAACACTTTGAGAATTACCCTGTTAGTTTCCTGGTCTAGAAAATTCATTTGTATTGCCATGGCAAACTAATCTAATTATGTATCAATATATAAATATAGATGTACACATATTAACCTTTCTCTCCATTTTGCTCCTTTTCAATTCTTTCCACTCGATTTTGCACTTTCCGTACACCCCTTTTACTATAGTGACGTACTTGGTGTATCTATAGTGGCTAGGGTAAGAGTCACAGAGGGTTTTGCCGGTGCAGACATTGCAGTGGCAGGTTCTCCTAACCTCGGAAAGTTTGTTGTCTATAAATCTATGTTTACAATCTTATGTCGGCCATATTTGGTCAGGTTCTATTTTATTGCCAAGTTACATGTAGTTTGTTCTTGTCATAAGTTTTCTAAAGTACAAGGTGAGTAAGGTGCTGCAACAATTCAACATACATTTTGTACGTATTCAGTAAAACTTCTCCAAGTCACATTCATAAAACCGACGATCAACTGGTCCAGCATAATGCAGTTTTCGTTGCACTCTTTTTAATTTGGTCACTGCAAAAATAGCGTCCACCCCTCAGGTGTTGCCAAAAAGCGACATTTCAGCCCATGTCTATCGACGTTTGAGCAGATTTTCCTGCGGCTATTCCAGAGTCCGTGCTGTCCCCACTGGAGTAGGAGTTCCGCTGGTTATCGGGGTCGCCATCTTGGTCCGAGCCGGTTTTATTAAACGTCTTGCTCTCTCCTCTCGTCAAAACATTCTTCAATTTTTCAACTTCTTCTTCAATCGGGTCCAAATTCTTGCATCTGTCACAGACGTTTTCAGTTGTGCATTTGGAACACTTACTTATAGGTTCTACCGTGTTTGTATTAACTTTCACAACACTTTGGTCGGCTTGAGTATTTTCATCTTGTGTTTGGTTGTTTGTTATTTCCGTTAGTGTTTCTTCCGTGATGTCTTCTATATGAAGCTTCTGTACTTGTGTGTGCTCTGTGTGACTTTGGTTGTTGGGACTCGGTTCTGTGTTATCGTTGTTTTTGTTGACGGACCACGGGCGAGTCATCTGGTCTGCGCTGAGCACGACGTCGAGACTGTGGGTGTAGGAAAAAGTAAAAATATAATTAAGTTCAACACGGCACACAGCATATACAGCCCCTAAATGATTGTTTGTTTCTTTGTTTGTTTGTTTGTTTGTTTGTTTGTTTGAACCTTTGTTGATGAAATTCCCACTTTTCATGAGATCATGAGAGAAGACAAAATGTAACGTTTTGAAGATACAGGTTACATGATTGAAGTCTTAAGCATCCATAAACATATATAGTGAATCCAGAGACATGATTATAATAATCCTTACACATGGTATTAAAAACACATAATAATTGAAAAAGGATGTTGGCATATGGTCCATTCTTTTGGGTCGTTTGGTTTGTCCAAAATAGTTGTGATCATTCTACCCCTAAAGGGGTCATTGAAACTTTTTAATAGGGTCTGACAAAATTTTACCATACATATTCTTTTACATTTGATGCTTTGCTTCTTCAGAAACATATGCATGTCCTAATACGCAATTTACAGTAAACAGAACTTTTTATATGTTTATACAGGTCTTCACAAGATATTTACGGACGATTTTAGAGGAATCCTATTTAATTTCAGAGGGGCAAAACAAAAATTCTTTTGGGTGAGAAAATCTTTATGATATTGGCATTTTCTGCCATTTTTAGCACATTTTGGTCTTCTATTCATTGTTTCATACTTGAAGCGTTTAAATAGGCCCAAAACAAGGTTCGGGAGGTGTCTCTTTTTTGGTATCACCCATGAAAACGTAGAACCGATACGGTACAAAACAAGCAACTGTTTTCAGTCAGTGACATCACTATTTTGCCTTGCATTTATAAGACATAAGTTATAGAATAGGTTTGGTTTAACTTGCTACATTTTTTTAAAGCATCAGAAAATTGGCATTTGGCCTTGAAATTGTGTTGCCTTTAAGCACACAGGTGAAAATTCCGGAAATGACAGTACTTACCCATGGTTCTCTCCACTGCATGTGAGTTGGGAAAAGAAGAATACACAGTAGGTAAGTCATGTAGTTTACGGGTGAACTTTTTATGGTTTTGTAAAGTTTCTAACTTTTCAGTAGAACCAGATAGAACTAGAAAGGCCGACATTTGCCCTGAAGCAAATGCAGCAAATGGCTTCACCACATCCCCCATACCAAAAATAGACCTATCACCCCTCCTTGACAAATGGATTGTTCCTAAAGCACCCCTGTCGTAAATTTAAAGTGTTCTAATAGTCTATACCCCCATGCATGCAGCAATGCAATCTTCAAACGCCTTCTGCTGTTGGAACATGTAGAACAAAGGCCATTCTGTGATAGAACATACTTGGTAGAACCAGTGCTCTATTTAGAACTGTCACGCAGTGACTTCACCAGGTAGTGGTGAGGCTATAAAAAGGAGCAAACTCACGTGTCCGTCCCGGGGTCGGGCAGCTCTTTGTTGTAGTTTTCCTTTCCCGTCAGCCAGTACGTTGTTCTGTGACCTTTACCCTGTCACATGGTTTTAAAATTAAAGAATCAGGAAAATTACAGAAAAAGGTAAATAATATTATGGCAACTTTCAAGCCTTAAATGATGTTTGTGTATATACTTGAGATGTAACATTGTGTGACGTCCTGTACTGTAGGGTAAATCTGACCCTGGCTTATGTACGTCAATTTCTTAAAATTTTACTACATTCAACAGATATGTAGCTGCACAAAGGTTTTGAAATACCTACAAAATTATGTCGAAAGTTGATTGCTTTGAAGTATTTTTAAGGCCAAGAAAAAATTACTTGATTAGGTGTGGCCCGATGCTGCATGTTTCTGAGGTACTGGTAAACGGTTGAATTTTGGATTGGCTCTTTCCTTGGTGCTGAAGGCTGGTTGTTAGGGGAATTTTTCTTACCAGTGGAAAAAGCATCAAACAAGAGTCAAATTTTGAAGTATTTGGGTCACAGTTCAACAGGTAAGATAATGTGACTATGTGTATGACTGTGTATGACTTATTACATAACATGGTAGATTGGTGTGGCCTTATTATACCTTCAGTAGTACTTTTCCTCGAGGCTCGTATTTATACTCCCCCAGCTGGTGTAGTAAGGACATGGTAGACTGGCTCATGTGTATCCGGAAGGCTGAAAATAAATTGTATTGTTATGCTAGCCTCTACCAGGCTTCAGGAGGCGGCTGGAAAGAGTAGAAATCGGCCAAATAGAGAGATAACATGCCAGGAGAGTTTGTCTGCTGGGAGAGAACATTTTGCCTCTGGTATGTTTATCTCTCTATTTGGCCGATTTTTACTCTTTCCAGACGCCTCCCGAAGCCTAGTAGAGGCTATATTTTTTGTTATGCCATACCAATTTAATTGATTGGTTTTGGGATTTTTTCCAGAAAAAAGATGAAGCAACAGGGCAAAAATATAATGGACCTAATCATTTTAGGATAGCATGACATTGTGTGCAAGTGTAGATGATAATGATCATACATGGTAGTAGGGATGCAACAAGCCATATCATCTCTAGTGTCTAGCTAAGATATGTCTTTAATATTTGTCCAAAAAAATGTCCGAGTAGTTTGGCAGCAGGAGTTTCCTAAGTAAGACACAGGAAATAGGGCGAACTTGAAGGTCACAAAAAAACAAAAATACTACCCCAAAGTCTGATGTTAGAGTGTTCTTTTCCAATTGAAGAAGCGGGAGACTCAGTGCAAGTTGCCAGCTATTTATTGCACGTATCCCCTCTCCGCAACCCTGTGACGGACTCCCCCCTACCCCTCTGGAATGCCTTCTCTGACCTAGATATTCTATTCCGTCCGGGCTTAACCGTTACTTATCAAGGGCGAGTACAGACCTAATAACTTGCAATTTTCTCTAGCACTTTACATCTGAAATCTTGTTGTTTAGTATAGTGTAACACTCACGCATCCCCGTAGATTCCATCCGTGACGCCGTGTTGACGGTATCTCCGAACAGGCAGTACCGCGGCATGGTGATGCCGACAACCCCGGCCACTACAGGACCTAGTCAGGTACAGGTTAACGTTAACATTCATGATCATGGACTATACATAATAGTAATACATGTGTGCACGCATGTACTGATTGTGCCATAGAATAGACAAGTAAAATCGATGACACCTGTGTTCTAGCCGTCCTATTTTTTTCATAATCTCAACATGTTAAGAGCTGAAGGCACGATCTTAGGAGGGTCCTGGGGCATGCTCACCTTTTTTTAAATCCCTCTGAAATACTTTTTCCTGCATTTTGGTAGACGTAAAGCTTAGTTTAATGACATCTGTTTTAGTGAAAAATTACAAAAGCTTGATTGTTTGGGAAGGCATTTCTTTGTCTGAAAAAGATGGCGGATCAAGCAAAATTCAATAAAATGACCGAGGACAGACGCTGGCTTAAACACTGGTGACACTAACACCATACTAAAAGAAAGCACGGGAAATGTACAAACATCAAGACTTACCCCAAAAGTCTGTACACTGCACGGCACACTTTGCACACAGGCTTACAGCAACGTCACATTACAACAACATCTAACAAAGAGACAAGACCAGTCACGAGACATCTGTCTACTGAACAGTACAGTACACTCTCTTTATTTACTTTCGTGGTAAATTAATTTACTTTAATGTGCATTATAAAGGAAAATAAGATGCGGTGTTCTAAATTCAAGTTGGAAATAATTCTGTAATTCTGTAGTGATACATTGAAAATACATACTCTAGGTGTTGTGAATTAACATCGAAAGATGCCAGCGCAATAACCACGAAAATAAGTTTCGATATTAACAGTAAGTATTATGCACCAACATTATGCGCCAACATTATGCGGAACACTATGCATTGCTCTATTATGACTTAGGTGAGTTATAATCCATTGAAAAATCATTATTGCAGAAGGATCACACTTAAATGTTAGAGTTATTCATGCAGTTCCAGGTGCAGACCAGCGTATGGGCCGCGTGTCCCCCACGAACACATAGCGTACTCATACCGTGCTTGACCGATGCATTGCGGATTAAAAACGAATGACCTGCGTAACAGCGTACGCAGCGTAGTTTTGGGCATTCTCAAAACTACGCTGCGTACTGGGCCGGGCGGTGCGTGTGCTGTGCGTATGCCGGCGTTCACAAAACTTACACAAAACGACTGAGATGCATATGAAGTGTGTAGTTTGCGTACGGCTTCGTATGAAAAACAATTCCCGTACGCAACTCATACGCAAGACGATTCGCAAAAGTGTGACAGGGCCCATACATACTAAACATGACAGTCTGGATACCTGAGTGTAAGCCGATCCGTATCCTGAGCGGTACGTCCGGCATGTGTCTGATGGTGAACAGGCCGGACGCGTGGAGGATGTCCAGGGACATGGTGGCAATCTCCCCCGCGTGCCTGTTCCCGTTCCGCACGGGGAGACCAGACACAACCATGTAGGCATCGCCGATCGTCTCAACCTGAAACAGTTTAACAGTATACGTATGTTATATGTTTGTTAACTCCAAGCGGATGTCAGGAATGGGCTCATTTTTCACGTGCATTTTCTCTAATGCACATGTTATTTCCGGGATGGAAGTATTCTTTTGGGTAGCTCTGGATCATTGGAGATTTATCTATACAATTATCTCATACTACGAAGTAAGGATTGGAAGGTGTGGGTGGAGGTTGGATTCCAGTTGATTGACAGGGTGACCCGATATGCCCAGGGTGGTAGCTATATATAGGATGTCGTATGAGGTTGCCAGGAATGTGTATAATGTGTAATCATGGTATGAAATATATACCATGATGTAATACCAGATGTCTCAGGATATGAAATGTCTATCATGTTTAACAATAATTCCAATCTCACATTAATTTATATTTGAACTCAAATGACTCTTGTGATAGTATTTCCACTGGAGAGAAAACCTACCCTAACAGCCAGTCTTCAGCACTAAGGACAGAGCAAATCCAAAATTCAACCATAGTATAGTATAGCAGTACCTCAAAAACACGAAAGGAACACATCATACTTTAAGTGATTACATATATTGCAGTATTAGGCCACACCAATTTGACTTGTTGATTCTGCATGCAATGGATTGTTAACGTTTAAGTACTAGCATTCTAGTACGCTCTGTAACGGGTTCCTGACCTTATAAACATCGTAGTTCCGTATGACGTCGTCGAAGGTCGTATAGAGGTCGTTCAGTAGGTCCACGACCTGCATGGGTTCAGACATGGCGGAGATGGTGGTGAAGCCGACAATGTCGCTGAAGTAGATCGTCGTCTCTGTGAAAGCTTCGGGTTTAACCGGCAGTCCCCGCTTCAGGTTGTCAGCCACAGAACTACACGGGTTAAAGAACATAATAGTATAACATCCTCCTTTTAACAAAGAGGCCATGCTAGTCAAAGGATGAAAGGCGTAAACTTCATGTGTGGCAAGGTGTTCTCGTCGTTGGAGTTCGTGACTTGAATCTAAAGGTTCTGGGATCGAATCCTTAGGCATCCTAAATGGTGTGCCCCTGGAAAAGGAACTTTCTCTGCTTTCCTACTTGACTGTAAAAATGTCTAACAGGACTAAAAAGGACGTCCTCCCGAATGGGATGTTAAGCCATTTTTTTGTGTTTGAGAAGACCCAATGTTACAGTATTTGTACAACACTACTTTTTACATTTTCCACACACGCACACACACACACACACACATACACACACACACATTTACACAAAGACAAACACACACACACAAACACACAAACACAGGATGCTACCTTTATAATTGATTTGTTAGTTCCTTACTTACCTTGGCAGCATCTGACTCAGTAGCTCCTCGGTCTTTTTCTTCTCCTCGTCCAGTGCCTTGGTCCTCTCCTGGATCATGTCCTCCAGATTAGAGGAGTACTGCTCCAGCATCTTAAACATGTTGTCCACGATGTTTATCTTGTTCCCCTGATAAGGAAATATCAGGCATGCGTCCGATTTAAAATGTTACAGTTTCCAATATTCAGTCATTGTTTTGTATCAGGCTTGCCACTTATATGTCATGATCACATTTGTTGTAGGTTGTCGTATACGACTTTGATGTAGTGGAATTTTTTAAACAGACTGTGACAGAAACAGCCACCAACAAGGACAAAAAGACTGTCATCATCCGCAAGAGAACAGCTACACTGCTCCATGATCCAAGAATGCCTTTAGTTTGTGATCTTCAGAGGAATAGAACAGGCCATTAGACATATGTCAACCAATAGCCCTATCATGCCAGCCTACCTTCTCATCCTAGGTGGTAATTTTCCTCCATTAATATTAAGCATTTTAAAGAAAATCTAATAGTTATGTTGTGTACATCGAATGGCCGTTTGCCTAGGCTAACCGACATGCTTGAGAGGTTGGTTCAGTGCTAATGGCATTCCAGGCCAGACATTACGACTGTCCCCGATGTGCGAAATGGGTACCTGATTTTGGTTGGGGCTGTAAAAGGCAGTGAGAGAAGACGGGCTCTTCCTTCCAATACCCATGGCCTAGACATCGTGGATCAACCCACTACCACTGTATGGCCTCAAAAGGCCCGGCCATACAGGACTACCTTTACCTTTTACTTTTACGTTGTGTCCTTATAGCCCCCTTTGCAGTCTTGTTGGGCGTCGGCTTTATTTTTTTCTGTGAGCGACACGAGTAATATGCCGCCGCGAGGGACGATTTGCTGCCGAGGGAGTTTTTGCCGCGGAGAGAAGGATTCGCGCTCCAACAATCGTCCCTCGCGGCGGCATATTACTCGCGTCGCTCACAGAAAAAAATAACGCCGACGCCCAACAAGAGTGCGAAGGAGGCTAGTGTACATACCTTGTTGATGATTTTGAGCTCTTCATACAGTTGGTTGAAGTCTGTGCGCATGTCGGGTAACTCTGTCCAGCACTGCTTCATCATGTTAATGAAGTCCTGAGGGGCGGAGCTAGCTGTGACTGACGGCCGGCACAGGGGAGGGGGCTTCTTCACCTTGGCTATGATCTCTGTATACATGTAATATCATTAACTCTTATAAAAGACCTCTACTAAAGTCAAGAGGAGTGTGTTATTTTCGGATAGATAATGATTTTATGAAACCAATCGTTTATAATTGTATCAGGATTAAAGCATTGCATAACCAAGTCATACAGTCAGCACTGTAAGAGTACTGAAAAACTCAAACACAAAAGATATGACAAAATTAAAACACAAAATATTAACTGGCTTCTCCCATAGGATTATCATGCATTATCATGAAACCCAGTACGACTACAGAAAGGGTTACAAATGAAGTAATAGCTTTCAAGTGCACTGTTCTATCTAAAATAGTGTCTCCGCTCCTGAGGTCTCGCCAAAAAGACATGATAATCATTATGTCATGTTCCATTCCAAGCCTTATCTAAATGGCATGGCGTGAACCATGGCATAATCATTTCTGGCAACACCTCAGGGGCGGAGACATTTTTCAACAATGATTGACATGTGTCGTCTCGTCACCTTGAGCGGAGAGGCTGAGCATGCAGAACGGCGGTCCCCTGAGGATGATCTCCTGACAGATAATGGCGAAACTGTACACGTCTCCCTTCTGTGTGCCCGCCTTCCTCAGGACAGGGTCTCTCAGCAGCTCTGGGGCAGTCCACAGGAGGTCTGCAGAACGTAACAGCAGTTAGAATGCTACACCTAAGTCTTACAAATCTAGAACACTACAAGGTTTCATGGATCATACATCTGATGAAGGTTGGCGTGTTCGACTGAAAATTCACAGTGAGTGTTTGTTTTGTGTTGGAACTAATTAAGGCTTAAACTAACCTACATAGTGTATTAGGTATCTTCCATAGTGCCCCAAGGGAGTGTTGCATTTTATTTGAGGTGATACTCATCCAAGAAAACACACATTTCAATGCGAAAAATTGGTGTCACTAAAGAAAAAATTGTAGCAACTCCAACGTCCAAATCTGGTTTGAATTCCAAATTTCGAAAGCGGCACACCCAACGCACATGAAACGTGTTCGGATTATTCCATGAAACTTTTTTTGGAGCTCATGTGGATAACTTTAGGAAATGGCTGGTCATCACACAGGTCACACTGCTGTATTGAGTATCTCATTAGTGGCGCCGGTGGCGCAACGGTCAGAGCGTTGGACTCACCGCGTTACTCACCGTGGCCCGACACTTAACACGACTTCCCCACCATGTACGGTGGAGTGACGCCCACCGAGCCTCTTGGGATAATTGTCTTACTGGGTGCCATAAACACCCTACAAATTTAGTACGCCAATGTGTCAACATCAGCACATTTGCGACCAAGAACCGTTAATGTTTTTAAGTATCTCATTACCTCAGTGTCTAACGCTCGTATCATCGACATATACAGCAAGTACTCTTTGCCCTGCTTTCTGTTCCCTTGTTCCTTGCGGTTCTCCTTCTGTGTCACCAGGAGATCGGATAAGCCAATTACAAAATCGAAGTTTTAACGACAAAAATATTTCTTTAAGAACAAGAGGTCGATGATCTCATACCTTCGTCATGTATAAAAAATCTACAACATCAAAATTTTTCTCGTCCAGTCACATTCCGTCATAAAAATGACCACAGCAGCTCCAAAAAATGCTGCTATTTCGCTTAAAACCACACAAGATACTTATTGCCCAGGCATCTATGTCCCACTTGATAATCAAGAGCATAGCATGTCCACAGCACGAGATACAAAAATGTATCATACCCATGTACCCCGCTGCAGTATATTATAAAATCGCTAGAGTATCCAAAATTGACCTTGACCTTCCTTTTCCCAACCTCATTCTACCTACAAAATATCATAAAGATAACACACACAACCTTCTGACGAAGGTGAAAAGTACCTTTTGCCCTGCTTTCTGTTTCCTTCTGTTCCTTGCGGCTCTCCTTCTGTGTCGCCAGCAGGTCGGGTAGACCGTAGTCGGAGATCTTCAGGACGAAGCGGCTGTCGATCAGACAGTTCCGAGAGTTCAGCCTGCCGTGAACCTGGATGGTACTGTTGTGGAGGTACTTCATGCCCTGAGAGAACAAACATGTAGATACGTTGTTGAAGGTTAAAATCAAGGTAAACAATATTCATATAAAGGCGAATGCGGTAAAGGGGTCCGGACTAGTCTGAGTGGGTCCGGACTAGTCCGAGCTGGTCCGGCACAGCGGTAAAGGGGTCCGGACTAGTCTGAGCGGGCCGGGACTAGTCCGAGCTGGTCCGGCGCAGCGGTAAAGGGATCGGACTAGTCTGAACTAGTCGGAGCTAGTCCGAGCTGGTCCTGCGCAGCGGTAAAGGGGCCCGGACTAGTCTGAGCGGGTCGGAACTAGTCCGAACTGGTCCGGCGCAGGGGTCCAGACTAGTCTGAGCTGGCGCAGCGGTAAAGGGGTCTGGACTAAATCAAGAGGTGATTTTAAACTTCTGATAAGTAGATATAGGGTTGAATAACTTCATTATAGAATGGATCATCACTTAATACGGTTGTATGACATAATTTGCTCCACTATAATTACAACATGCTCTATTTTTCATACAATTATTATACAGTACACATTCCCGGGGACTATGATAATAGGTACAGCACAGGGCATATACCGGATCGCAACACTGTCAATCAGAAGTTTGGATGTTTTTTTTTACTCACCCTGACCAGATCCGTCAATAAGGACTGTTTCACCACCCAGTCCAGCTGCATCTCTTCATTACGGATCAGATCCTACAACAAGAAAGGCTCTCTTGTATTTCAAAACCATGCTTAGAGCGTGGTAACATTTGCTGTACAACTGTCGTACCATCACAAACTAAGGGTAACTTTGGTAACAGTGGTGCATGTGCTGTACGTAATTCAGGTATTGAAAATACAACAGCCTAAGATCATTTTTTGGCAATCAGTTTAGTCACAGCCTTTTTGAAAATGCTATGGCATCAAAATCATAACGACCTATGCCGGACAGTGAATGAGCGAGTGATGAATATGACCGTGCACTAAGTTAAAAAGTGAGCAGTTCGGACCATTCACAATGTTGATACATTTATCGAGTAAATGAATTTTCAATACATATAATTTTGTCGAAGAGAAATCCCTAAATATTTTTACAGAATGATTAATTGAATTCACTTACATGCAACTAGATCCTCTGGGCATTTATAACTAATGAAAGCGTGCAAAGAGCTGAATATGTGAAAATGAAGTTATAAATTAAGTTTTGCACATTTAACTTCATTTTCACATTTGCAACTTTTTTGCACGCGTTCTAAATGCCCAGATGATGTATTTTGTATTAATCAAACCAGTACTGCCTTACCTCTAGGCTCCCCCTGGAGCAGTGTTCAGTAACGATCCCCTGGTTCCCGGGTTCTGTGTAGCAGCCCATGAACGGATTCAAGTTTTCACTGTGCAGGTCACGCATCTGTTGGGACAGACAATTAAGCATCGCATTGGATTTAGACTTTCTGCATTCACAAGACTTAGTACATGTTTAAATAAGAAATAGAGGACTCAGACTTTCCAGAAGTATTTTAGGGTTTTTGGGAATGTATTGGAAGTGGATTGTATGATCATGGGGAAATACCCAATTGCATTACACCATAGAATAGTTTACTAATATGATTATATGATGTAACTCAATACTGTATTACACCATGTTTCATACCATGATCACACAGTACACTTTTCTGACAACCTTATACCACATACTACCACCCAGGACATACCCTGTCAATCAATGGGTACCAAATGTTGCAATAAGCTACAGATTTGAAAACAGAATTGATATTGTGCACTTAAAAAAAGCAAATTTTCCCACCTGTTTGAGCACCTTCATAACCCTGCTGTTTGCCCCCAGATCACGCAGATGCATCCTCTTCAGCCATACTAGCTCCCCCTGGTGATCAGGAAATGAAGTACAAGTTACAACAAAATTTAACAATAACTCCTACACTCGTAAATTTACTCAACCTGAACACTTTGAAGTTTAAACCATACTGATCTGTCCAACTGTCCAAGGAAAAAGCAATGAAACGTAACAAGACATTGGTTCACTTATCATTGAAATATTACACCTCATAATTCGTAATAGGAATGAACTAATGACATTTGAAACTACAGTTTTCCTTACATTATATCTCGCTACTGGTGAATTACCGTCGCCACATTCCGAGCCCGCGCTCCTCTGTGCGGTACTGAGGGCGAGACTTGGTGCTCTCAATCCCTGCCAGTGCAGGTCCTGTGGGGAAGGCAATATAAAGCAAGATTTCAGAATTCCATTCCAAGGAAGTGTTTTTGGTTTATTCGGCCTTCAAGTTCACTGATCTCGGAAAAGTTATTGGAGTTTTTTGCGACCTTCGAGATCACAGACCTCTGAAAAGTTTAGGGGGGTCCTGATTGTAAACTGTGAAGATGATTTTATGATGTAATTCAATGTACATTTTTACTTCCTGAATTTCTCCACATACTGCCCACTCGATTCCACACTGCATACTTCTCTCTTCCAATAAGCTGTCAAAATTACCACCCGCCCTCCATTCAACTGTTGCTGTTTGAACAGACACACACACACATAAACAAACAACTCAGCCACCCAAAACAATTCTACACATCAATCCCAGGCCACCCTCCCAGCTTTACATACATTTCTGCTGTTTTTGGTGGAGTTTCTGTTGACGAACACCAAGTCTCCCACCACCAAGACCAGCTTACTGTCTCTCATCTGGCTCTTCATATACAGCTTACTGCAAACCACATAGAAAACACATGTTACAAATTAAAGGTGCCTATGTTAAGAATTTTATACAATCTAAATGTGCCTATAGTATGTTAAGAAATGTAACAAATCAAAGAGGCCTAATTGTTATGAATGTTACATATCAATGAAATCTTATATGGTGACCAGCCCCTTGCTACATAATGTAGCCCCCACACCACATCTTGTCTACTACAGCACCAGTTACCATGGTGACGGTCGACTGGTTCAGGTCACGTCATAGACCTTACCGGTTTGGGGAAGAAGAAGAAGAAACAGAGCAAAAACAATTCCTTCTGCGAATGCTCTCAGTATTGAATCATTACTGTATTTTTCCTGTAATATTTCAGTAACGGTTGGTTTGCTAAGGGTATCACCTGAAAAGTATTGCTGAGGCCACGCAGGCTAGGACTGTCAGAAAGACACCGACCAGGATCCCCACCACCACAACACTGTTATTGCCTGGGGAGAGGGGAGATAAAACAAGTAATGTAAGGTAAGGTAATCAGAGTAAGAATGGATTGACCAATTAGCAGCTCGCATTTGATAATTTGATTATGTAGCCGTAATACCATACAGGCTAGCCAACAGCCATAGTTTGGTAGTGGATGGGAATTACATGAATGTAATTCTGAAGAAAAGTACTTGTCAAAGTATGAAGCAAAATTGAGAAATTTGCATACTTGTAGGGTCTTCACAATATCCTTCAAACTTGCAGGCTGGGTCCGGTCCAGGCAGAAGTACCGTCTCAAGAACTCCATCTTGCTGAACACCCCGGTACTGCAGGGTACTGCCATCCAGGTATGACGCTTCCAACTTAAAGAGAGAAAGATTGACATTTGTTTATCTTCGAGATGAAATTAATTAGCAATCAATTCTTTTTAAATGATAGTACATAACTAAACTAGAAACTGTGCACTGGGGAAAGTGTTGTTTTGGGTGGGTAAGCTGTGGGTTTGTGAAAATTCTGGACTCAGAACCAGATTTCTTTGCGAAAGGAGTAAAGGAGGCGATGTACATTCGGGCCAACCGTCCAACACTGAACAGAGACGGGGGGCGACACAGGTTATCTGACACGTACGACCCCCTGCTGCAATCACGTGTTTCAGATTTGGCAAGAACGTTTAGTCCTTTTTGTCATAATGAAGTATACCAACACAGATGAACTTTCATACTAAGTCTTGGGTTTGTTTGTCTCTCCGTACAGAGTAGGTTGACAGCACGTGGGTAGGAGAAGATTGACAGGCAGAATGAGAGGAGGTCAAAAGATAAGACATAGGAAATGGGGTTATCTTGAGGGTAAGTTGCTAGCAAGTGGGTAGGAAAGATTGGCGGGTAGAATGACAGGAGGTCAACAGGTCAGACGTAGGAAATGGAGTGAGCCTGAAGGTCAAGACAATCCATAATTCTATTTCTTGTAAGGAAATTTTCTGTACATTTGCAATTGACAAAAGTAGGAGTACAAACCATAATTAACGTTTCTGGACTCCCGCCGTCCATTGGATGCTGCATCAGGGCGAAGTTGAACATCCGCTCCCCTGATTGGTCAAACGACACCCTTCCTGACAACCCCTCAAACTCCACCTCGCGCATGCGCCTTGTTATCGCGGTGCCATTGGTCAGGCCGTCTGTACCGCGGTGACCAGGCATGGTGTTGTTGATCGCCGTTGCCATGGTGATCACAGAATCATACAGGGTGGAGAACGTAAACAACTGAAAAAGATAATGAACACATTTTTACCGCAAGATTGCGTTTCACTTTTTCAGCTCTCGTAGATTTCTTACGCTTACAAACGTTGGGAATACAATACAATGATAACGTTTAATGCACAACAATATGGTTAGGATACAAAGGTGCGAAGTGATTACGTCATTCAAAATGGAGGTACAGAAAAAGCAACTGCTAGATCTGGTAAATTCCTTCTCAACTCATTTCCCAGAAGCAACGGGCGTTTAAAAAATCAACCTTTATTGTCTTACACAAAGACCTTTTTAAAATTTTCATTTTTTGTGTCACACAAAAGAATTCGATTTAAATCATGGCTTCTTGTGTTACACAAAAAGCAATTCAAAATTATAGTTTCTTGTGTTACACAAAGAGCATTTCAAAATCATCGCCTCTTGTCTTTACACAAAGACAAGTGATACAAGATGGCGGACCATGTGGCGAAAACAAACCTCTTGAGACAGTTATGATGGCGTTTATGTTGGATCAGGGCCGCTTCAAACAAAATTAGCCACAGCCAACTGAGCTTTCATGTCCTTAGAATCATCCACACAAAAGCAAACCAGCATTGTGATTGAAAAAGGACTCTAGTAATCAAGCCATTGACGTGGGAACGTGGTTGCCTTTTGTGTGATTCGTGTTGTAGCTGAATGGAAAATACCGATCACCTATTGTTAGTGGCGCTCAAAATATGTCATCCCAACAATAATTACTACATTGTATAACACGGAGGTTGACCAGTATTAACCTTTTTCTTGCTGAAGAAGCTGCTCGGCACCAAATTTGGATGGTTAAAGTCATGCACTGCAATCTCAGAGTGGCAAAACAAAAACAATATTCTGGATGAAGAAATGTGTCTAATATTGACATTCCCTGCCAAATCTTAACTTTTGTCATCATTTCATACTTGAAGTGTTTGAAATAGCCCCCCAAACACTTGAAAAATCTCTTTATGTGTGGGTACAACTACGACAAATAGCTATTACCAGTCTACGATACAAAACAAGCAGCAATTTTACGTCCGCAACATCGACTTTTTGTCTCGGTATATGTTTTATATTTATTGGAAAGGGTTGCTTCAACTTACTACATTTAAAGATTGACCAGAAAATGTACTTTAAAAATCCAGTTTTGTCGCCCTGAAATTGCACTGGACGCCCTAAGGGATGGGTGAAGGTTGACCCTTAACAAGTTCTAGAGACGACATTTTAAAAATTCACGAATTAAATTCAAAGAATCTTATCCATTTTCAAATTTAAAAAAAACAATTATTGCATTTCTCGATGCAACCATGTGAAAAATGCCAAACACTTTTTCTAACGCACAACGATATTTACCAACGCTTCCAACATCAGACGAAAAAAAAAGAAGACAAAGAAATTACCTCGTGGAGTTTGATCCCTCCATCTTGTACCATTCTCCTCGTTTCTCTTAAACTTTCTTGACTTGTTTCTTGCAGCTGAGACGGCGGACTTGGTGATAAAGTCAGCAGCGAACGGTAAATGTCCGCGGTGCGGTTTGTGGTTGAGTCGGTGGCGGCATGGAATCGACTTGCGACCGCGGAGTTGAGTAAAGGATCCGCGGATATGAAAGCGTATCGCCCCGAGGATAAGCCCAGCTGGTGCGAGGCGTTCAGGACCAGGGATTCTTCCCAACTGTCGGACATGTGCGATCCTGTGCATAGAATTATCACTGAAAATAGAGCAGAAACAAGCTAGAATAACTATACATATAAATATAATATCTAAAAGGACAATCTGGCGTATTTCTGGCCATTAGAGTGCAGTTCTATTAGAAAAATACAGATGTAAATTATCTGTTTGACTTGAAGACCAGAATTTTATGTGAATCATAATTTTGATATGATTTTAATTTATTGGAATTGCAACAATATATGCAAATATACGTGGGGCACAGGCAGCTATAGCTAGTATGCTGGTATCGTAACCGATACATGATATTATACAACACATAGCGAGGCATATACTGAATAGAATTAGTTCCTACAAACAAAAAAGAAAATAAATTCGATATACGATACAGCAAAATAAAATACAGCCTAACTACGCATATCAGTCCAAGGTAAATGATTTTCAGTCAGCTTTTGATGTTACCAAAATAAGTGTCATTGTCTTCCTCCTGACTTGTACCATGTACCGTGTACTTGTACTCGTGTCTTCTATACAATTAAGTTATTAAGATAAAAATGTATATCTGATTCAAAAGGTGAAAACAGATACAGTAACCCATGGTACACCCCACTTCTATTAAAAGAAGCGTATTTTTAGCGTGGAGCTTGGTTCACATTGTACGAATAGATTATCATCATCGATCCACTAATAGCAAAGTACGGCAAGTGCTAGTAATTCCTAATAATAGCTCCTAGCGGGCTAATTATTACATCCGGGACGAAAGTATTGCTGTGGGTGCACCTAATTCATGCTAGGTTTGTATGTTTTGGTTCCAAAGTGAGTGGGCGGAGATTTGATTTCACCTAAGTTGATTGACAGGTGTTTGACACGTTATGCCGTAGGTTCAAGGAGGTCCACGATCTCAGATGATGTTATCCTTTCCAAATGACGAATTGTATATCTTTCTCATCCCTATGAAATTAATATCTCATTTGCATGAATTATATCAGTTGATCATATTCTCCACACCATGACAGTCCTATCTTAAAACAGAAGGTTATTCTATTATTCAATTCCCTACAACAAAAAAGCAATTTTACTACTAGAATCAAAGAACCCGCATACCATAGAGGAAGTGGGTAAATTCGTCTTCCATTGCCTAAAAAGAAGAAGTCAAACCCAGTAAAACTAGTACCATGTATGTTGTAGAATAGACGTAGATATAGCCTCACATACCACTGTATTTTCTTTCTTATGTTGTTTTGTAACTGCAATTAGCCCTCGTGCAAGTATTTGCAATAAACTTTCTTTCTATTATTTCTCACAAATTTTGAAAATTAGGTCCACATTTAAATAACATGTTTACCAATGTTGGCATCACTTAACTTCCAAACGCCGTAAGTACGAAATTCCCAGCAGTTACCACTACGAAATTATAGCAATTTTCCATTAATAACGCGAATTGGGTTTATAATAGTATTCACATTGTCAATTTCTTATGATGTTCCTCTCGTTCGCAGTTACATATATTACAGGTTTGAGTAGTTCTATTATGGAAAGAAGTAGATTTATAGAACGTTCCTGTCCTTAGTGCTGATAGTCTAGCTGTGAGTTCTCACCAGTTTGCCATCTATTCCTATTCACGCGTTGATCCGTTTCTGTTCATAAGAGTCTAAACTGAATATAGAAGCCATTGATAAACACTCACTCCACGGATGTCTATCCAAGCTGTCTCTTCGTATCTGGCGATGTCATGAATAGACTGTATCACTCCATAATGACTTCAGCGCATATGCCCAAACGCGAAGTACTAGACATGCAGCGAAGCCGCCATTCATAACTATATTCAGCTTAAATCTCTTTTCTATTCTTAGCTGCAGGTATAGATGTTAAATTGGTTGTCGCTCTCTATCAAGGAATCATGTATTATATAAAGCCTTAGCGTGGGTTTATTTGACGTTTACGATAATGTTTTTCGCATTTAATGTATCATTATAAGTGCCATATTATGTAGCTTTAGCATCATATTCTATTGTCATTCAGCATTTTCAAAAGTGACCTAAAATTTGCTTTATATAATTAAGCGAATTAAAGCGCAGATGTTACGAAATATGTGTGTGTGTGAGAGAGAGAGAGCGTGTGCGTGTGTGTGTGTGTGCATGTGTGTGTAAGTGTGTGTGTAAGTGTGTGTAAACTTGTGTATGTGTGTAAGTGTGTGTTAGTGTGTGTAAACTTGTGTATGTGGGTGTATGCGTGTGCGTGTATGCATGCCTGTGCGTGCGTGTGTGTGTGTACTTGTGCGTTTGCATGTGTATGAGTGTCCATGTCTTTGTGTGTGTATGTATGAGTTTTGTGTATGTGTGTGTGTGTGTGTGTATGTGAATGAGTATGTATGTATGTGTGTATGTACGTATATTTATGTGGAGGTTGTTGTTGTTATTGTTTTCTGCACCATTGTTTTTCTCCGCTATTAAAACAAATCCTACAAAAAGTTGCCCCTTTTAATTCAATCAGTATTACTGTTCAATTCAAACAGTGCCGTTGTACTTTTCGTAGAGTAATTGAGAGAGTTCAATCTGTAGCCACAGCTAATACAATGCTGACGTATTTTGATGCGGTACAGTGTAATTTTCCTTGCTTATTTTATCAAAGGGGCATCATTTGTGCCCCAAAGTGAAATGGTTTGATTGATTAAAAATATCTTCGACTGATTGTAATTAACTCACACATTTCAACACATTTGTGCAATTATCTCACATTTGACATTTATGGTTGGCGCTAAAACAGCTCACACGAGGCGCAGTCAGTTTGTGGTACCACCACAAACTAGCAGAAGTAAACAAACATGGCTGACAGCTGTGTTTCCAACTTTTAAACACGCTCGTAAGGCGTCATATTTTGGCACTTCCACTTCCTAAATGGCACCTATTTGCAAAGGAGTAGGGTTGATTCAACTTTTGTAAAGAAAACCAGAAATGACTTTTTGTATCGTTCTAACGCTGCATAACCCTGAGTATTTAACCTTGTGGGCTTCCAAACCTTTTCCTCACAATGTCAAATGTGTTTTTGTCAACAGGATCCTGCCCGCTGGCCTATGGATGTAGTCTACAGACATGTAATGAGGCCCTCTGAGACTCTTCAAAAGATCCAGGCATGAAACAGGCATCGGGTTTCAGACGAATTTCCGCGGTCTACTGTGGCTAATCACTTGACTGCTGACGCGCGGGACAGGTCCCTTGTCACATGTTTCTCCAAATACAGGATTCACATGCAAGCCAACACCATTGGCATATGGGTAATTATGGTCTGTATGAACGTAGGGCAAGATATCATAATTGTAGATCTTGCGGTTGTTATATGCAGTCATAAATTCGAATTTGATACGTGCAAAATTCTTACTGTACATTACTTTCTAGTTCTACATTGTCCTCTATATACACTCAATATGTTGTCATCTTTAAAGGCATCCAATGCAATTTCATGGCGGAAAAACTGTATTTTCAAAGTCAATTTCCTAGTTGTTCATTCTTTTAATGTAGTAAGTTGAATCAATCATATCTTATAGGATACTGATATCTGTGAGGCAAAATGCGATGTCACTGACACGTTACTTGTTTTGTATCGTAGGTTGGTTCTAACTAGTTATTGGTATCACCCAAAAAATAACGAAGAGACACTTCAGGTAGCCTGTTTGGGGACTATTTCAAACGCCTTTTAAAGCGTTAAATTACTTATTAATTAAATTAATTAATTAAAATTAATCAGACTTAAAAGTATGAAATAAAAACGTGAAATGTACTAAGAAATGGCAGTAAATGTCAATATCAGGCAGTTTTTCTCATCCAAAATATTTTTTGCTGTCCTGAAGGTTCATCAAATGCATTTGAACTACATTTGATCCAAGTAATGCCACCGACAATACTACATGTTCACATCTTCTCGAGGCGGGCAATTCCACTTTATCCTTCAATTGTAACTGTAACTATCAAATATTTAATATCGTTTTTATTTGTATTTTAGACACGTCGCTTTAGATGTACGAGTACTGCGATATTGTTTACTAGCTGCATGTTTCACCGTTATTTATTTCGTTGTTTATTTTCCTGTCAATATTGTTACTTTCTACTTCATTTCATTGCTCCTAATCTTATATGTATTTGACAGGGTAGGGCCTCTATAAGTAGAATTGCTTTTTCCCAATCCGCGTGAAAAAATAACTTTATCGCAAAAACAATCGAACATAGTACAATGTGTGGCATCAACTACTGAACATTGTACAAAATAGAGGTATAGAATATAAAACTTAGCATCCTGATTACTAAAGCAATAAGGGCTAGCATAGGTCGTTGGTATAATGTTACAATCGAGTTATGCTAGGCATAAGTTTCCGTATTTTATCTAATAATAATGTAGTCTTTTATGTTTTATCTATATTTTATGTTGTGGGTTACGTTGTTGCATCTAAAGATAATTTCCAATCTGTCTGTAGCGTCGAGTCTCTTCAAATTTGTTGTACTTAATTTGAAACAAAATGTGAATAGCTTATTGCGTAAAACGTTATGTATAACTAAAGCATTCCATAACAAATAAATACGACTAAAATAAGATAAAATAAATGAATTCCTACCCTTGATGTCGGGAATTTCCGTGATGTTTCGCAGTTTTTCCACCATCTCTGTACTCGTGGTCTCACTGCTGACCGACAGTTGAATGTCTACTCTGAGACCGGCGTTCTTCAGTGCTTTATATACATAGTCTCCCAACTCTTTCCACAATGGCTTCAAGCTTATTACCAAAGCTGCGTGCATCCAAGAGAAATACTTCATAGCCTCGGCCACAGCCTCTGCCATACGGCGCGACGAGGGAACTAGACGCGTGAATGTGGGTAGTTTGGTCAGTTCACTCTTCAGGCAGCCCCAGGACACCATGGCTTTGTTCCAGGCTGTTGCTAGTTGTGCTGCGGGTGTGCAGACTGTCGTAGACACGGGCCCGATGAAAGCGTCTGCCGCTAGCTGGCCTCCCGCTGTCGCCACGAACGTTGCCAGTCTTTCTGCCGGCGTGCACCCGGTGTAGTACATGTGGTACGACATGTTCATCCCCGGGCAAAACGCAGTGTCGTTATTTACAGTTTCAACCGCCAGCCTAACCGCCTCTTCGTTTGAATTCGAAAAACGGTAGTCGTCACAATTCGACGGAGAGTAGACGGCTAGTTTAAAATTCTCTCCCAACGCTTGACCAAGGAAAACTGTTTGTAGAACCATGCCGACGATGGTTAGGAGTAGTACGGTCCACATGGTGGAAGAGCGCGGACCGTAGCGGCAGAACGTAACTGACTCCCGGGCTTCAAGTCATAACAATTAACGTTCTTCCACGCACACACGGCAGTCAGCTACCCACCAAGGCACGACGGGAACGATTACGTTGTGACGTGCCAATCTTTTAAACAGAAAACATAGTCGCTTTTTTCTAAACGTCGCATCAAAATGATGATTAAATACTAAACCCGTCTTAAAGATCTCTTAGAACGTCAAGAAAACCGAAGATTTAAGTTGAGAAATACAGTGTCTTCCTCACAACTGCTGTTGATTCTACACAACACTGCACTTTGTAGTGGAAGATTTCCGTATGCTAATGAATCTAATTTGATAGCCAATCATGTTCAAGATAGCCTAATCAGGTCACGTAAAACCTGTCACTGCCCTGCTCTATCATTTGGCCATTACATGGTATTTGGATAAGAAAATGAATTACATTTTTAAATGGAGAGATATTATTTTATACTGATGGGTTGAAACAGAGGAAATATGAATAATCAGTGTTAGCGGTTGAGACTAGTGCACCAGTTTTACGTGGGCGGTTTCCCACGTGATATTTTTAAACTCACAACACTTCAGCTATAGCAGAGAAAATGACATTGTTGATCATTATTTGAAATTCACGGCGTATCTTTTGAGTCGTTTCGGGCAATTAAAACCATCATATTATGTACTTCTCCACGCTTCCTGTTTACTCCAAGTGATGTCACTAACGGCTGCATTTTGAATCTAAATACCGTTGAAATCCGGTTGAAGCCCGTTCTGTTGGTGGCAGAAAAAAAATTGAGGTTAGGTATATATTTGATAATAACTTGATTGCGAATCTTCACTCGATGGCTAATTGCAATCATAACAATCAATAACAATGTTACAGAGAGTTACAAAGATTAAGTATAAAGTATATAGATATATCATTAAGTGGCGTAGCAATTATTGTAAATCCGTTTATACTTTCGCAATTGAAGCTACATGTAGGGTTTGAGTTCTCAGTAGGCAGTGCCCAACGTTTTGGTAGATAAAAAAAACACAAAAACGCCCCAGCATTTCTAAAATTAACAACGATACCAAAACAGAAATGAAAAGGGGCAGTTATCTGAAACAGATTCTATATTACTTATCATGTACGGATAATTCATATCGGAAACAGCAATGGTGTAGAAGAACAACAACAGCAACACACATACACACGCACACACGCGCACGCACACACATACATACACTCGTGCACATACAACCATCTTAGAGTTACAACAAAATACTTGTAATGAACTAATATTCATTGAAAATCTGTCCATTTAAACTTTTCTAGGTATGAGTTCACATCAATTCTGACCCGACATATATAATTGCCACTTATTCTTCTGTATTATTTTTCTTGTCATGTATCCATAGTTTCCCTTCGGTATCTCCCTTACATTGGCTGCGTAGGTGTGTGTGTGTGGGTGGGGGGGGATCCACAGGAGATTTGACCTCCGTTCAACACACATGTAGGGCGATAATGAACAGACGCTAGCTGCTAATTACCGGACCATTGTACAACGCCCTGGGGCTTTCAAACAAGAACAAGAAATTGGAGATTTGAAACTGCAAGGAAGTACGCAGATGTGTGGTTTACGTTTGGGTTCATATATTATATGACTCAATCAGGCAAACCAGTCCTTCTGGAATTACGTGAATATACTGTAGCCGAGGAGGGGGAGGGGGGTCACAAGGCTCAAGGGTCCAATTTTTATCTAAAAGGGCCAAGATTTTTCTTAAAAAGATGAACTGATTTGTATCACGATGTCCAGACATGTCCCGGGCATAACTCGGGATCGAACCTCTCACAGCCAGGCCCGAGCGGGGCTCGGTCCCACCCTGTAGTACGTAGATTTCAGTGGGGTGGGCAAATATATATATAT
>NW_017802713.1:4213391-4233577 GCF_001625305.1 Branchiostoma belcheri
TTTCAAGCTAGCCATGAGAACAGTGGCAAGAAACATTTTAACAAAGTTGAATATCATATTGCCACTAGGAAAAAGATGGAGAAGCATCGAGGTAGATGGGGCAAATTGAGTGCGTAAGAATATCATTTTACGTTGATAACATTCATGTATAATATTGGTTGTCATATTATTTACAAATGTACCATTCTGTTATTATGGTTTGATACTACGTTCAACCTAGTACGTTGAATGGTTTTGCCTTTTGTGCTATTTTTGTCTGTTGAATAAAAAGAAGAAAAAAAAAACATTTCATATTCTAGGACTGAACATAAGAACATTATTGTTCAGTCAACCACGTACACATAGTCACGCCCCGCAGAAGTGGCAAACTTTCTTTAATTGCGAAAAGTTCCACCAGCTAGTTTGGACCAGGTAATCTCTGGTGTGCCCTTTGTGCTAATTGGCCGCAGCTGTGAGGGTTGTGCCCGTGCAGACGTGTAAGCCTGTCTGGTTGCGTGAGCCGGGTATAAACTACCCGACACTCTGGCGTCGACCTGCACAGATAGACTTGCACTCTTTTTAAAGGAAAAGGCCATGTTAATTTGATTATATGGATGACAACATCTGGGAACCCCAAAACTGATACGAGCATGCGAATAAAAAAAGGTTGGCAAGAAAAAGTTGCTTTCATAATCAAATCTACGTGGTTATGAAGGTTGAACAAATGGGACAGAGTATGGTACGGCCAATAATTCAAATTTATTTCTTTAAATTTTCGTCTTTTTGTTTGATTTTGGCATATTATGACATTAGTATTGTTTTCCAATATTGTTTTTTTTAACTTACGGTAGATATTTTTCCATTTTGTAACTGTTTCGTACGATTTACAGTATGGTTGAAAACTTTTTTTTCGGAAACGGCCGAAAATTCATGCACGCGTGGATGTCATATCCATATATTCAAATACAGACTTCCGGAAAGAGTTTGGAGTTTGTGCAAATGTATTGTATTGGAGAAATACCCGACTGAATTACATCATATATTGGATATAGATATTTTCCGCATTACATCATGGTTCATGTTTCATACCATGATAATTACACAGTACACATTTCTGGCGACCTCATACAGCGTCCTACCACTCAAGGCAAACAGAGTCACAACCCTGTCAATCAACTGAAACCCAATCACTTTTAACCCTCTCTGCTCAAGATAAGATACATACAAACTCTCCTAAAAACCAACGTCGAAGTGTTAATCCAAAGACTTCAAGGTGAAAAAAGGCTCTTGTTGAATTTGGGGCTATGGTTTATCGAAAATTTCGTATAAGATTCTCTCTTCTTTGAAAGAAGACATCATTAAAGGTTCTCCGAACCCATACCCAACATGCGACATGAAGTACTATTACTCTGACAACTACACAACTTTGCACTTCAATTTCGTTGGTGTTGGATAAGCAGGCATTGAGACGATCCCAAATTTGTCGGTCGGGTCAGGTTATTAAAGCATATAATACGGCCATATACATTTGCTCAATTAGCGTTTTAACATGTAATTGCTTTTAAGGAAGGAAATCTTGGTCTAGTTCACGATCGCTTGTGCCCTAGACCGGTTTAAGAGGCTAGAATGTCATTATGTGTTTTAGGATCTGCTATTTTGTATCCCCTGGTGACATAGATTCTGTTAATCTTTATAGAGAGGTGGTGTCATCTAATGAGGGTCGGGGCCTGTGAATATATGAACTCAGATGGCTCTTACGCTTCTGGTAAGCCCACAAAAACGGGATACACAAATAGTATGCAGCTACGACGTCTTCAGTATTCAGACCAAGTACAAAGTGAACAAGAAGTAGGAGATTTTGGACTTCCGCGAAGTGCTTTGGGCATCCCTGAATCTGTGGAAACATGGAAAAATACCCTATTGAATCACATCATAGAATGGACCATTACTCATATGATTGTATGACGTTACGTACTCCGCTATGGTCAATGTTTCATACCATGATCACACTGTTCACATTCCTGACGACTACATCCTACCACCCAGGACATACCAGTCACAACCCCGTCAATCAGCTGAAACCAAGTCTCCACCCAGTAACTTATAATCTTTGCTGGTGAAGTACAGATACAAACTTCCCCTAAATTAGAACCAACCAAAACAGTGCTTTTTTTCGACCCCAGAAGTAGTAACGTACGTAGCCAGTGTCCACCCAGTCACTTTCAATCCTTGCTGGTAAGTACGGAACACATACAAACAAACTTCCCCTAAACAAGAGCCACTCAGAACAATACTTCCGTCCGGCAACAATTTAACCTGAAATCCAGTCGTATTAGCCTTCATCGTTAGCGGCTCCCCTACTTGTCCTTATAAGCTTGGATTTCAGGCCGCTAACAATGTGGCTTCTCTGTGCAATTCGTCATGTTAGCCAATTTTATCAATAATGCAAATTTATCAAACAATTGAGGGTAACCAACGTACTTGGTATAAGACACCAGAAGAGTCGTGATTATTAGTAGCCACAGGGGAGAAGAATGTGTAAAATGATCGAATTCAGCCCCTTTCCCACACGTTTCTACCTCTGATCATATTGCAAGGAAACAGATATGGAAGGCGCCATTTTCATTACCTTAAAATGATTTTGCCACTATACATATACACAGTAACTACCCAAGCTTCGGTTTAGCAAATTATACCCTAAACCCACAGTTTCACACATTCAGAACCCTCTCTTGGACACCAGCCGACCAAGGTTGTCTAAAGTTCGGCCAGTCTTGCCAGATTGTCATGCTTTCTATACGAATCGAATCGGATTTGATTTGATTTAATGCCAACCACCCCTAACCTACTCCCGAACACCAACCACGCTCGACCCTCCCGTACACATTTTGAAACATTCGGCAACATTCGGTCATTGACACACGGCCGATCATCGCTGAATGCCAGATGCCCAAGCAACTTATACCTGGGGGGGGGGGACTTGATACATGTAAAAATCAACATTTTGATTGCAAATTTACGACAGCATCATGGAAAAAAGTGAAAAATAACATCGTCAAACCCGGTTCAAAAAGGCATATTTTAAAACCCTAATCATCCACTCGTACACCACGAAGCATCACGCCGGTTGACGGAGAGTTCTAACACGCTTCATGTTGGCCGTTCTGCGATATGAAAAAGATTTTTGATTGACATAACAAAAAAGTACAGGGACTTTTGTATGGTCTTCTATAACTTAACTAAAGATCTAACAAAGCTAAATACATGTGTGGATAACGTTATCTTACGTACAGAGTATATGTATGATGTAACAATAAAGGTTAACTATTCTCTAACATGTGTTCTCTAAGATCGAAACATTCTTTAATGTATTTTCCTATTTGAACACTGTATTGGTTATCTCCCCTGAGAATGTAGTTGCATTTATCTATAGGATCTAACGTATTGTAATCAATTGAATAAGCGGAAAGAAAGGTGAACAGCAATAGGCGCTTATCATATGGCATCGACCGTTTCAAATGGCAACGACCGTTTGCCAGACAAATACGCCCGAAGCTCGTCGACAATGTGACAGGAGGTTTAAGTACAATGAACCTGTATACACCTAGTGTGTACTATACATAGCGCCTGCCTTCTCCGTCACGACTAGTGGAAGAGTAGCTCTTTGGCGAGCTAAATCTGTTTCAAGATCACTTCAACGCTGCGCAGACTTCGATTAAAGTGAAAACGGGGATGATTTGAAGGGTTTGAAACCACAAGTGTTTGGGGCTTATCGTGCTCTAACATCCATAGGCAGAGATGTAGACTGGCTCTTTCCCAGCTGTAAGAGTTCGTGGTTGCAAAGTGCTCTATTTATACAAGTTTAGCAAGTTCTGCTTTATCATTGCTGCTTTGTCTGTGTCATTATTGGGTGATGAACATGTAAAGTTATCGGCAAGATCTAGAGTAGTGGTCCCTCCTGATGTGGGTGGATGAAAACAATTGAAAGACAACCTCCGTGAATTATTTCATCAGATTGGTGAATGACTGAATAGCAAAGTTCTGTATTCACAACGGTAACAACTTGTTAATAGGGTCGACCTTTCGATGACCGTTTGTCATTTCAGGGCAGCTAGGCCTTACTATTGTTGTAATGATATCTATGTATGTCACAATTACTTGGGACTGCAATGTTGGCAGTAACACCCAGCTTCAGTTCACAGAGAACCAGCCATAATTGCCTTGATGAAGATGACAGACAGTCATAGAAACGTTGACTCTTGTTAAACAAGTGGTTGTGAATACAGAATTTTGCTATTCAATTCGAAGACAACTTTTTAAAAAGAAGTTAGTTTTGGTTGCATGGTAGGTGAGAAGTCATCGCTTATAGATAATTTTTTTTCCTCATAAGAGGAGTAGGTCGGGAGCAAAATCGGCTGGGTTGTCTTGTGGTTGGCTAGTGTTCGAACGAATTCGGGGCGTGGTTTGCAGTCAATCAAATCTGACTCAAATCTAACTCAAATCCGATTAGATTCATACAAAAAATTAGGAGTGACCTAAATCTGGCCAGTGTTCGGGGGAAGGTTCTGAATGTGTGACAGGGCCTTAACATGCATTCATACACTTGCATATCGTAGTGAAGGCGCTTATGTGGAATAAAAAGGGTGACCTTTGGAGAACACTGTTCAGCTTGGGCTTGAGAACATCATTATGTATTTATACCTCATCAGAATGCTGGTAAGGTTGTTAGTGTCGTGTAAGGGGAACCATATGCTCCATTGAGACGCGGTGTCTTGTCGATTTAATTATCGAACCGACCAATAGCTCCGCAGGGAAGGCACGAGATGATTAGCCCCGATGATGTCTTGTTCAGGATGTATTGACCGGGGACGGCTGCGGGGGCGGCGCAAAGATGTGCCGGGGAGACTTTCCCGAGACATGGCACGACTGTCTGAGGCCGTGTCTAAACGGAATCACCCAAGGCGGTTTACATGTGGTTTACCCCGAAGCCGGTTTCAAGTGGCTCCATCTGAACGCTCCGAAATCACATTGAAAGCGCCCCGATCCCAAGCCACTTCTAGGTGGTTTCGAATCGGTTTTCCCGCAACGCGATTTGCGTCTGAACGCGATGTGATTTCAATGTGACTTCGCCTGGTCATGGATTACGGGCTTTTTTTTTCTTTATTTATATGCAATACCAACTTTTATGTGCCAGCAACGTGGCAGTAATGCTCAAATAATGTGTCCGTTCTAGGACGAGCTTCACCGCCTCTGGCGGGACCACGTCGGCATTCGGCCGAGGTACGCTGGGAGGGGGGCACCAGCAAGCATGTCGTTGACCCCTGACATTGATCAAAAGCTCCAAACTCTGCCCCATCGAATCCATCCACCTGAAATTCTGTAAACAAACCCTTCGCGTCCCGAGATCAGCTTGCGGCATCGCTGTAAGAGCGGAATTAGGGAGGTTTCCCATTCAAGTGGAAGCCTCCCTAAACGCTATCAAGCACTTGCTTAGACTACGCCAGAAAGTACCAGCCGATAGTTTTCAAGCTGACGCTCTATCTTGTCAGCTAGAGTTAGACAAAGCTGGAGCAAAATGTTGGGCATCCGGAGTGCGCAAGTCCCTGGAAGAGTGTGGTTATGGTTACATTTGGCACTGTCCTCTCTCATACAACCCAAATGCGTCTCAAATTCACCAGCGACTAAAAGACATTTACATCCAAACCTTCTTTAAAGAAATACACAATGACAACAGAGGTGGTCCCGCTAAAAACAAACTGAGGACCTATAGACTATTCAAGTTGGCCTACAATGAAGAACAGTACCTAAATATCGACAGCACACGGCACAAAAACGTCGTCACAAAACTACGGATCAGCTGCCATAAACTGCACATTGAGACCGGTCGACATAACCGCACTCCCCTGGAACAACGTATTTGTCGATACTGTAAACTTCATTTTGTAGTAGAATGTAGTTTGTGTAACAGTGAGAGAATTGAACTTTATAGACGAATAACATCGATGTTTCCCCACTTTACACACCTAAGTTATACAGACAAATTCACATTTTTAATGAACTTAGACAAACACTCGATCCTTAAACTTGTATGTTCTTATCTTTTCAACATCACAGAGAAGCGAAGAGAAGTCGAAATTATGTAAGAAACTGTAGTGCTAGTACTAGATTGATCTTGTTTGTGTATATATTTGTGTATTCAAGTCAACCTTTGTACCTAACCCAGTGGGTATGTTTGTACAATAAAGGTCTTCATTCAATTCAATTGATAACACGCTACCTTGCGAGTTTTCATCAAACAACAATGAATGCGGTTTCAGAGAATCGTGATCGGACACGGTTTGAAAGGAATGTATGACAAGTGGAGCAGATGCCAGGAATGCGAGTTACCCGAATCACGGTTCGGGTGGTTTCATATGAACAAGGCCAAAGTCGGTAAAGGTTCCATAGCCTTGTTGAGGCCCTACCAGGCTCCCTTAGTTGCTGGAAAAAAAAATAGTAGAAATTGGCCAATTTTACTAAAAACCTTGCCAGAGGAGTTCGCCGGACAGAAGAGTAGAATATGCAACCCGGGAAATTAGAATTAGAGTACCGGAACATTTTGCGTCTACGTAAATAAGCCATTACTGCTATACAAAATATTTAGGTCAACATCTCATTGACGTCAGATTATATTACCATGCACGAGAATGAGTGACAGCTGAGCAGGGCGGGTGGATCAGCTTGCTACAAAACCTTTCAATCGCTCGCCCGTGATTGGCCAGATGGAAATTCAATTATAGCTTTACAGATAATTTGAGGTACTTTTTGTATCGGGCACCGGAAACAGGGTTTCATGTTTTCTGTGTCAGGCTCTCTCTTTCGTTTTGCTCTCCAGGCGTAGTTTTGAGGAATCAACTGATACACCTGTTGGTATGAAGATTAATATTGCTGCTATTTGATGGTGTGTATATCTAAAATTTTTGTTAGAAGAAGAAAATTTTCACTTCATGTTACCACTGTGGTATTATAGTATGTTTTAGCACTTTTGTTATATTCCAAATTTCATGACTAGACATGGCGACAACCAACGCAGAGAACAAATAATTCTGGACAGGAAAATAATAATTTTCACTTGAGTTAAGTGGGGAAAGTCAAGTAAAGTGCCTTTCAAAAGGGCACAAGATCGGTGGCATGTCAGGACTCGAACCCGGGACCTCCTGGTTCCGAATCGAGCACTCTGTCGTCACGCCGCACGACCCCACAACATTTTAGCAATAATTTTGCCATCGCGGTATTTTGCATACTTGATATCAAGTCGTCATCACACTAACGCCATCCAACCAGCTATTCCCATTTTGGCCCCGGCCAGCTTCTATGATTTCATTCAAGGGAATATCATCCATAAAATGGGCTTGCTTTGGCCTAACGTAGGCGTCTGTACATAATGGCAGAACGTCAGCTGTGATGCTGTGCCGCGCGGTTACCCCGGACCTGTGAACGTTTTTCCCAGAAAACTAGATCGATGTAACGACCAGTTCACGTACCCACAGACACAGCCCATTGCTTCCCTAACACGGACAATTCCGCAAGTGCCAACATGTGCCAACTTGTATACGTCGCTAAGTATTACCGCAAAGTCACAATACCAGCTTTGTATTCCTGTGGTTTAGTATCATTTTTATTTTTGGCCGGAATTCTTTTTTATTCGCCCGCGCGCACTAGTTTGGGGGTCTTCAGAGGATGTCATCCATAAAATTAAGACGGCGTGGCCTAACTTTCACAGAAGGAAATATATTCTTTTTGCTCTGTTTCTTCTTCTACAAACACATATGGTCAATGACCTGGACCAGGTATCTCACAATCAGAGCATTTACAGATGAAATATCCACTTCACTTATTTGCATATCAACCAATAGTTCGTCCTTATAAACCTGCTTTTCTGACAACTCTCCAGTGTCACTGACACTAGTTCATAGCGTCCTATTTTCTATCTCTTGTGCCCTAACTGTGTCCGGGACTGCCATGCGAAGATAGTACTGATTAGCCACACTAGACGCTACACACGGCCACAACACCAGACTTAGAGTGCTACCATCAATTTTAGAGATGGAAGCATGCCTACTACTTTCTACGAAGGCCCACAACGACACTTCTTCCGTGGCCCTGCCACCCCGCGCTGCCAATAATTTCCAATCAGATCCCTTTCGGTGGCAGATTGGCCAGGCAGTATCCATTAGCCAGAGAAGCGACAAAAAAACGGCCATGTATAAAAAAGTAACGATAATTCCCCCACAACCTCTGGTTGGAGAGTAGCTGCCAAGGGATATACCTTCCATACACCTCTTCCGCGCGGGGCCCTTCCACACCGCGCTACCAAGGAATACTAGTATACCTTCCATACACCTCTTTAGCGGCCCTGCCACACCGCGCTTCCAAGGTAGCCCTTGGCAGCGCGGTGTGGAAGGGCCGCGAAAGAGGTGTATGGAAGTGTCGCTGTGGGCCTTCGTAACTTTCTATCTCTGGTGAGTGGGCACTTAATTCTTATCCCGTACAAACATTAGACTATCTGATTGGGCCGATTCATAAAGTGCGTGGGCCTGCCACGCTCACACCGATATGTAGTGCTCTACTCCATCTATCTATATAAACATCAGTCGTGCAACAAGTGTAAATTATTCACGATGAAATTGAAACCAAAGGAAGGGCAGATAGGAATAAATCCCAGACTGTTTACATACAGAAAACGAACATTCCACAGAAAACGAACATTCCACAGAAAACGAACATTTCACAGAAAACGAACATTTCACAGAAAACGAACATTTCACAGAAAACGAACATTCCACAGAAAATGACCCACACATCTGATTTGATACAAAGACACAGAGTTCCCTGTTTATAAAACGAAGCAGAAAGCGCAAAAAACATCGGGGATTTCAGACAATGGATTGGAACTGTATTCTATCGATACCCGATTGAATTACATCATAGGAGGGACTATCACTCATACGATTTTATGATTTATAACTCCCATATTACACCATAGGTTATGTTTTACACCATGATTACACAGTACACATTCCTGGTGACCTCATACCACATCCTACCAGCTGCAGCCAGCGCATACCAGGTCACAACCCTGTCAATCAACTCAAACCCACTCCGCACCCACCCATTTCTAATACTCGATTCTGAGGACGAGATACATACAAACTCATTAAAGCAATGCCATTCAAAACAATACTTCCGTCCCGGAAGAAAGGGCCTCGTTTCTACTAGATATGCATCATGGGAAACGATTCAACTGTAATCTCCAAGCAGATCCCTCTCGGTGGCAAAAAGACAGTATCAAATTGGCCAAGCAGTATCCATTAGCCAGAGAAGCTCCGCGGCCACCGACGTTGGTGGGGATCAGGACATAAAAAAACGGCCATATATAAAAAGGTAACGATCATTCCCCACAACCTCTGCTTGGAGAGTATCAACTGTTCTGCAGCACACAATTTGAGACTCACCGCATTTTTGACCAGTCTTCTTCAGCGTTCAATTTCCGGGCATCTCGTGACGATGTACACATGTAAATTCATACGGCATCACCCCGTAACGGCAAAGCCTTCAGCTTGCGGCATGTTCTATTCATGTCACCGCTCGGGAATAATCGCCTCATCTTAAGTCATTGCCTTCGTAATCCTATTTAACAGACAAGGTTTCGATTCAACTATGACCTATCGGCGATGTTTACGTGGGACTGTGAATGAAGAAGCGCCAACTGAAATGTTTTGTTTTGTTGTTGTTGTTGTCAAAGTTCAGGGTTGTTACTTTTCATGGTAGGTGGGCGTACGATCTTGAAGGCGTAGAATTATCAACCAGACAGTAACAGAACCTACCACACCGATAAGGATCTTTACCGTAATACAACAACTGAATTTTGCAGGACAAGCAAATGCACGACAATCTCAAGAATAGTTAGTAGAAATTCTTCGATCAGTGACTGTATTTTTGTAAGGTAAATCACGTACCTCCAAATTTTCGGTGTCGACTGTACACCTTGATCACGGAGTGACCTAGTCTCGCGAGAACACGAAGAATTTTTACTAACTGTTAATTCTACGTGACTGATGAACCTCTTCAACGAGAATCTCAAGAATGTCTTTAGTTTCGCGATCGCACGACGACCGTACAACTGCTGTACGACGTACGTAACCGGGCACTTGTTGAGTTCAACAACTGCAAATGCAGGTTCAGCAGCTAAAATCTTAGCCTCTACCAGGCACCGCGGATCGCTTGAAAAACAGTAGAAATTGGCCGACATAAAGGGATAGTATACCAGAGAAGATCCAGGGCCATAGAAGCTCCAATTTGCGACCAACGAATTTGAGCTTCTATGGCCCTGGATCTTCTCTGGTATACTATCCCTTTATTTCGGCCAATTTCTACTGTTTTTCAAGCGATCCGTGGTGCCTGGTAGAGGCTACTAAAATCTGTCATGTCATCACATGCCTAAGTGTTGTGTGGTGCCTGGGTCTGGCATCCAGGTTATTTCGTTTCTAATTTCAGCTGTCTCTTTCCAATCGTGTTTTGGGCTGACAACGATCGCATTACAAAAGATTATAAATGTCTTTCGTTTATCAGAAAATGCTATAAGCCGGATCATGTGCAGATGTCTTGGGTGTGTGTTTCATCCTTTTGGAGATGAGATTATGCAGTCAAAGGTCAGAGGTCAGCGATTTCATGGCAGTGTTTTCATTTGGAGAATGAATATCTATTCATGTCCTCCATGTCCTCCTACATTAAAACGATAAATTATTCCTTTTTTAAATATGTATATTCCAACATCTAATCACAAGACGTGGTGACGGCACACTCAATTTTTTTTCAACTTATATCAACAAAGCAACAAAGGGGACAGTACAATACTCATTTTCACCTGAGCGAAGTGAGGCGAGGAAAGTCGTCTAATGTGCCTTTCCCAAGGGGACAAGATCGGCATGTCAGGACTCAAACCCGGGACCTCTACGCCATACGACCCCACATTATTCCTTTATCTAATTATTCCTTTCTTCACTGACAACATGGCTCGCCACCTGCACAGCTCATGCGAGATCTTTCCAAAAAAGCAGCAAAACAATATGAACAAGAAATCAACGATCTCATACCTCCGTGAAATGATTTGATTTTTTGCTTTTGTGATTTTTGTTGTTGTTGTTGTTTCTTTCAATCATCATTTTGAATTTCTCCCCAATTCTGTGTAAGTGTATAGCAGAAAACAGAAGACAGGAAATTATATAACCTTTTCTGGGACCTTTGGCCTAACTTCCTGTCATTGTCTATACATACGAGGTGCCTAGCGTGTGTAGATAACTACAAAACCACAAGTAAGCACACAGACACACCGAAAACAAAACACAGAGGCACAAAGTACCTGAAGCCAACAGAGATTGGTTGCTTGTCCCACCCCACCCCCTTAGGCCATTTTGATTTAATTATATGGATGACATCCTCTTGGAACCCCAAAACTGATGCGAGCGTGCGAAAAAAAAAGTTTAGCAAAAAAAAAGTAGCTTTCATTGAAATCTACCTGGCCATGAAGGTTGAACAAATGACACAGAGTATGGTATGGCAAGCAATCTACTCTTCAAATTCATTTCTTTACATTTTCGTTTGAATTTGGCATTCTACGATATTGGTATCGTTTTCCAGTCTTATTTTGCAACTTACGATATATGTTTGCCCTTTTTGCAGCTTTTTTGTGCGATTTACAGTATGTCTGTTTTTTTTGAAACGGCCGAAAATTCATGCGCCCGTGGATGTCATCCAAATAATCAAATCAACATGGCATTACATTCGCAAAGAATATACATACCACACTTGTAGAGGAAAATGTACTAAATGTTTAAACAAACATGGGAGCCATACATGTCACTGCTGCTGGCTTTAGATACCAAACCACATCGTACGGAATATGTTATGCACACAGGGATATTAACCGAACCGGCCTCTTTAACAATGTCTGCATACATACGGTGTCAGCCAAACGTTCTAGAAAAAATCGTATAGATGCCATTTCTGAACAATAATGTCATCCAAGGCACTGCGCGATGTTGTAGTACACACACAGAGCAGTATCCATACAACAGCATTTTAAAGACAGACAACAAGGTTTATTACAGACAGTAGTTAGGCCACAGCAAGTAAATTTTATGGATGACATCCTCCACAGATTCCAAATCTAATGAGAGCGGGCGAAAAAAAACAAGGCGGGCCGAAAAAACAAGGCTCTTACAATTTAACATTTTGACTCTATCGTTGTACAAATGGTTTTGATTCAGTGGGAAAATCGCATATACACAGCCAGCATCACATATCACTGCATCAAGGTAAGAAACAAAACATTAAATCAGAGCCTTTCTTGTCTCCTATCTTCATAGTTATTTGCCATCCACCTTCCTGCATGGCAACAGACATCATTGCCCATTGTTTACCAATGTCAGAAGGCAACAAAATTTCTTGTTTTCCAAAATCAGGCGAGAATTAATGGTCGTGCTGATGTCATCCATACAAATTACTTGCTGTGGCCTTACATGGATCTCTCTGAGTCGTTTTCTGTACAGAGGGATAGGCTATTGTCTATAACTGGGAGTTCACAGAAGAAAATATGTGATGGGTTTAAAGTATCCAATGCAGTGCAATTTCAATGTGGCAAAACGTAAATTTAAATTTCAAAGTCAATTTTCTGGCGACTCTTTTAATGTGGAAAGTTGAATCAATCCTATCCTATCCCATAGTATACTGATATCTGTAAGGCAAAATGCGATGTCACTGAAGGAAAATAGTTGCTTGTTTTGTATCTTACTAGTCTGTTTTTATATACTACATGTAGTTACTCCTCACGTAGCCTGTTTTGCGTTGGGCTGTTTCAAAATGCTTCAAATATATGGTGACGAAAATGTGCTAAAAATTGCAGTAAATGTCAATATCATACAGATTTCCTCATGTAGAATATTTCTTGCTTTGTCTCCCTGAAATTCTTTCGGTGCCTTAACTATACTAGCGCACAGAGTATGTGGCATTGCCAATGTATGTGCCTAGTACCTACCAGTTGTAAGCATCACTATTGAACAGCAACAGTCAGTGCATTTCTGTGACACGTTTCCAATGAAACAACGCGACAGTCCATACACCACGCACCATGCAGCATACTCCTACGTACTATATACTCCATCCCCTCTACTCTCCAGAGCTCATTTTTTATGTTTTCGGCGTTTTTATCGGGCACTTTTTTGTACTGGTCACGTTTTTTTTACGCCAACTCAACTATCTGGAAAATGGATGCAGCCTGGCCAATTTTATACTGTCTACTCACCAGTAACCCTACCAGTTCTAATTCTCCTTCCATTTGCACAAAATTACGGTTAAACATAAAGTAATATATATATCTAAATCAATTCTTCCTAACCGTTCTTCCTAACTGTTATGTGTTTTAAAATAGAATCCCTTTTGTGTGATAGACACGTTAAACACCTTACCTTGTTTAAAACGTCGTTGGAAGTACAATTCTCCGTAAATTTTCCTCCTGTCGGCTTCCCCACTATACTATTACACGCCGGTTGAGGCTTGGAACATTTCGCTGAAGATAATTATCTAATGGGGGCGAACTGTGTCGCGCCTGGTGCGATCGCGTTGCGGGTTACTTGTGTTGATAACAACCGAGTAACGCAGGTAATAGTAGGGTACATAATGGACCGGCCGCGGCCTCGCGAGTTCCGTTACTTGTTTTGACATGTTGACCTGTCACTGGCTTATAATTGTGTGCTGAGGAAAAATGCATGTTAAATTGTCGGGGCGTATTCTATTAGGTGACACGTTGGATCAATGATTATAAATTTAAAGTCTACAGAACTGTATCGGTCTTAGTCGGTTTTAAATTGTTCCTAAGATATAAGAATATCCATAAAAGAAGTTACACCGTCGTATAGATGCTTTTATTATCCATTTTCTTTCTTTACTCGCTCACTCACTCGCTTACTCACAAAAAATAAAGCTAGAGGTAACATTTGCAAAGCAAATGCATAGTGTTTACCTTTACATAGTTTAGCTCAACAAACTACTGCTCTGTTTATATTCTTACTCTAACACATCCATATCTACATTTTACTACAATGATATTGTAATATCATTAATTGATGTAATAATTGATGCTTAATGTGTAATTTACTATTAATTGATGCTTAATGTGTAATTTACAATGTTGATAAGATCAGTTTTCTTGATAGCAGTTAAACCTGTATGTAAATAATAGTTAATGTATTTTATGTAAAGGACTCCAGGAAGAATAGCGATGTATCATCACTAATGGAGCTTCCTAAATAAACAAACAAACAAACAAACAAGCAGCCACTCCAACTCAGCCCTGCTGCATAATGTAACCCGACACCACAGACTGTGTACTTATAACATAATTATTATTATATAATATATTGCACACATCTCAAGCCTTGGATGACATATATGGTGATTTCATCGCGGAAAAAAATTGTGTACGCGCATCGAACAATTTGTGACGGTATAGACGTCATATCACCGGTCAACGTACGTTCATACGAACATTCGTTCTATATATATATATATATATATATATATATATGGATCCGGAATGAAGATCCTCTTGTGAAGAGCATAACTCAAGAATCTTTCCTCAATGTTACTTTTGGAGACCTGTCCAGAGAAGCAAAACCGTTAACAAATTTGATCATTTTATTAGGTAACCTTTTCATATTTCAGTCCAGGACATCTTAAATTTTGAATTTCGAGTCCTTTAAAAAACTAGTAATTTTCTATCAAAAAACAGAATATCTCATTGCGTCTCGGAGAGGGAAGCTGGAGAGGCATCGGGGTAGGTGGGGTACTTTCTGTTTATAGATACATGTATTACTTTTACTTTATGTATTAGAGTTTAGAGAGGCTATATGTTTATGTCAGTGTTTGCGTGAAAATGAATAGAAAATTTAAAAAAACTCAAGAACTTAGTGTTAGTGGTGTGTCTTAACTACCAAGTTATAAGTGAGTGCTATATAAGCAGAGAGTCTTCGGTATCACTCGGACGGGGATCGAACTCAAGACCTACTAAATGCAAGGCCCACTTGGCCATTGTACCGGTTGACCGTCTTTTGTATGACACCGTAATATGACACGGTAAATTTACATTGTGAGAGTTTATGAAAATTTGATTTGATTTGATTTATTGGGATTGCAAACAAATACAATACTCGTGGGCCACAGGCAGCGGGGGCTGGTGTTGTGGCCCACACACAAAACGATCATAAGCACATAAACAAGACACAAGTACATAAAAATAAGTATAAGGGTACTAGAAACATAGGCATGCATTACCTGGCCTTGAGCTTAGGTCCTATCCAGTCTGAAATGAAGAATATTCTTCAGCAGGCCGATTTTAGTCATTTTCAATAATAAATCAAGGACATTCTATGTAATGTCATTAAATAAACAAAGACAGCAAGCAATCCGGATGTCGCCAAGGGTTATCCTGTAGCGACAGATTAGCTATATTGTCCAGGGCTTAATCTACTCCTCGACGTCACGACCGTATTAAGGAGGGCCCGGAAGAGGATTAAGCATTTTCAGCTCGGATTAGAGTCCGGTATTATTAAAAGGTGAGGGAAATACGAGCTCAGTTTTATGCAATTTCAAAAAATAGAATCGGATTAAAAGACAGGACAACATGAAGGTTAGAGGTTCCCATGAGGACAAGTTGACAAAAAATAAGCCGGCTTTCGCGCATGGATAATTCTATCATGTTGGTGAATTGCTGTATAATTTCATCATGTTGATAAACAACGCTCTTTATTCACAAGCAAAGGAGGTTTACAAACCACGATGTATACATGTGCATTGGAGACCGCGTTTCAGCAGCGACACCTAGCGTCAGGAAGGTGGCAGCACAGTCGACATATGTACCACCAAGCAGATGTAGGTTTTGGAGGCATAGAGATAAAAGAAAAGGTCGCGTTCCACTCTGTGCAGAGCATAGGGGTGGTGCCCATCTCCATTTCACTGAGCCAGAGGAATTAGAAAAGTTACCGTTATGTATATCAAGAACAACTCTCGCCTCATTACGCGTTCTCGCCATGGGACCCGAGACTACAAATATGTAACGTTACTTTATACCATGTACCACGATGGAGACCTTCCAAAACGACTGCTAACATATGACATGGGACTCGCTATGGATGCTGATGCAACAGTAGCTTTATTCGTATCTGTGGAACAACTTGTGCGAATGAGAACACTAAGGATAGTGCGGATGATAAAAAGAAGTTAATGTTGTTCAACTGAACATTTGTTCACATCAAAAGACGAATTCAACTCAATTTTGACATGTATTTGACACAATGTTGACGTATGTGTTCATAAATACATGGAGGTATACATTTGACAAAACAGTTCAAAACTTATACATTTTCATAAGGACAAGATAATTTCTTCTTCTATGAAAGATTCTGCCAATCTTTCTCAAAGCGTCTAGTCGGGCAGCATCTTCATGCCGGGTGAAATCTCATACGTGTCTTTGGCCATCATGGCAATGCTAAGGTTACAATTCCCAGTCGGTGGCGCAACTGGGTATTTTGCGGGGACGAAAAAGGATGACATAAGACAACCACATACAATTGAAAACATTAATTATGAGCACTACTTGTGTATATATTCTTGATGTATGGATTCTTTATTTTTCGTTCAAGTTAACAGCCCGGCTGGGCCCCAATTTGGAAATGTGTCAATAGCTTAAGGCCAAAGCTATTTTTTATACAGGTACAATATGTAGAACATCCTCAACTCTAAAGGTGAGTCTGGAAAGATACAAATGATGAGCTTTTTGACAAGGTAGCTGCTATAAAGCAATGTATATTTTGATCAAAGACTTGTGTTGATAATCATTTTCTGTTTGTCTCAAGAAGAAATGTCGTAAAGAATGAGATTAGTAAATATCTTTGGGCTAAGAATGATTCGGCAGTCGTTTCATGTCGTCCTAGATACAGCGTAGAGTTATTTAATCAAAACCTGTAATAAACTGCATGATGGTGTGGAATCAGACCACTGTTGCGCCACTGCGGCGGCAACACGGCTGATTTCTGTGCTGTCCAGGTCACCCTAAAGCTGTGGAGACACTAACTGTAACATCTTGTAAAATCCTCTGGTAAGGGAAAGATGGTAATATAACCTTCTGTTGTAGATCATTGCTATCAATAGTATGGTGTGTTAACGCTCTATCATGGCGGTAAAGCTGATGGCAAAAGTCTCTTTGTTGCTGCTTATGCAGCTGCTAGTGCCATGTGTGGACGCAGGTAGCTGGCAGAGCTGCCGTGAAGCGTCCGTGGCGAAGTGTGGTGTAGGTGACAGCGGTAGCGATGGCCATGAGTACCGGTATGACATTGAAGCGTACCGGTACAAGTGGACCAAATACCCGCATGAAGCGACGAGTTACAATGGCCCCTTCGACACTGTACGTTTGGTTCAGGGGTATCAATCCTGTCAGATCTGCTCAAACGAAACAAGGCCTGACCAGGGGGGTCCCACTCAGAGCCCTTCGCCACAAACGAGAACCAGCATCACGATCGTTGGCAACAACGTCGGCAAGCTTGGCACTGACAAGGCAGAGATCCTCTCTCAGATCCCATGTGGTAGGAAGTGCAGGTTGTGGTTTGTGGGTTGTAACCTAACGGCAATAGATAGGGGCGTTTGCTAAGTTGCCACAGGTATCTACCCTGGTCATCTGGCGGAGCAATGTCCAGACTCTGAAGAACGGCACGTTTGCTGGGATGGAGAGTCTCAACTATCTGCTGATGTTGGAGAACAACATAACACATCTGGAGGTGAGAATTCATAATTAACATGTATTTGTCACAATTCCTCATATCGATATCACTGTTTTAGAGCCATTAAAATATATTCAACTGTTTCTTATAGTAGTTTATAGTATTATTGTAATGTATAGATTCCTAGCACTTTGCATTAGAAATATGCGGCGTACCAGTATGAAATACTCATGTTTTACATACTGGACATCTTCTTTTGCATTTAGCCCATCTGGGCAAGAACATGCAATAAAGATTCATATCATATCATATAAACAGGGGCTTCCTTAGCTTTCATGTTTAAGAGCCTGCTAACCCAGTCAAAGATGGATTCAAATTTGACATATACAAGAGGTGTTCAAAAAGTTTTCGGCCTCACCTAGAAAATAAAGGTCAGACTCCTATTCTTTAGTATAACTGTATACTATGACATCTTAAATCACTGCACACAAAAATGCAAATTTTTGTATTCACTAATTAGCACGTGACGCCCCATGAAAATGGGGCGAGTGAGGGCAAAATCACAAAATGACTGTTTCTCCCAGACATACAATTTTGACATGTTTTCTTGTTATATTTCACTCCTTGTATCCCACATCCCAGGAAGGTATAAGAGGGAAATACGTTATTATTTCTAATATCAATATACTGACATGTTCTCATACAAAGCTCAGTACTAAGTATAATTTACTGCAGGATGGCTGCTTTCATGGGTTACCCAGGTTGTACTACCTCATCCTTGTGGACAACCAGATCCTGGCGGTGTCGCCTGGCACGTTCCTGGGAGTGCAGCCGCGGTGGGTTGACGTAAGTGCCAATCTTATCGCTACTGTAGCACCGGGGACCCTGCAGGTGATCAAGTCCGTAGAATATGTCCGCGCGGTTGAGAACAACCTGCGATCTATCGACGCGGAGATGTTCCACGGGCTTGAACGGCTGCGAGTCGTGAACCTGGAGGGTAACAGGATCTCCCACATCGCTGCGGGCGCGTTCCACTCAAACACGAAAATGTTCATCCTAAATCTGGCGGGAAACAGGCTGACCTTCCTGTCTGGTGGTTGGTTCAAATTGTCATTTCCAACCAGTCTCAACGTGCGTGGAAATGCGATTGCCGCTATCACGTTGGAAGGGAGGAGGCTGCCCCTGGCGCGGGGAGCCCGGCTCGACAACCCGCCGCACTGCACGTGTGCGAACGATTGGCTGTACGAACACGAGGGAAACACCCTTAAGATCAGGAGGCAGTTTAACCTGGCATTTAGGGTCCCCCCTCCCCCAGCAAGCTTCCCCGCCTCGCCGCTGATGCCAAACCCTCCCGCTCCGGTCAATCCCAACGGGTTGCCCTGCCCTGTACCGCTGGTCGAGGTTACGCATGTTGAGCGCAGCGCCGCGTACAAGTACGAAGCCGCTGGCGACGTGTTTTGGGAGCAATTGCCGACAGTGTCCTTTGCCTTCCCTGACGACTTACACCACACACTCAACATAACATACGACACAAACACGACCACACACGACAGTCTCCCGACAGGCAACCTAACCGTGGAAGTGGTGACCGACCTAAAGGCTGAGGGCTGGGTGAAATGTAAGGGACCAGAAAACCTGTTAGGGGAAACAGGAAATCACAGCCTATGTTCTAACTACATAGGGAAGTCCAGCTTCACCCTTTGGCTTGAGACCGCCGAGCCCTTGTCCTTTGGGAACACCACTTGTACGGCTTCTTCGGAAACTGGCTCCGACACTGCCGTCTTCGCGGTGAGCGCGCGCGCACACTCTGACATGACAACACTACAAGCAACCGAACTGACACTCCTCAACACGACACCATTCTCAGTCAGCATCAGCACTACACCACTGTCTATCGCCAGCACTACGCCGCTGGCTACTGGCACGAGCGATGATGCAGATCTAACGTGGTACATCGTGTGGGCAGCTCTGGGCGGGTTGTCGGCTGCTGCGGTAGGGGTTTGGGCATGTGCCATGGCCAGCTGTATCAAGCAGAAGCTCAAGCGCAATGCCCCTGATAACGGTGCAGGTCCATCCCCACCCCCATGAAACTCCTTCCTCTTCGCCCCCGCCGTTCTGCTTCGCCCCGCCCCGTTCTGCTTCGCCCCGCAAAAATCTGCTTCGCCCCCGTCGTTCCTCTACGCCCCCGGCGCAATTCTGCTTTGCCCCCGTCCTTCTGCTTAGCCCCCAATGGCGGCACAGCTCACAGTCGACACGAAAATCGTCTGCAAAATAACAATAAAGGCTGTGCCGCCAAATTTAAAGTAGCCCATGCTCCGACAAACATTCTGGACCACCTTTCTGCCAAGTGGCGTTGCACAAATCCTTCCCATTCAAAAGTTTACCCCTTCCTCACGG
>NW_017802713.1:4233597-4245668 GCF_001625305.1 Branchiostoma belcheri
GTACTGGCGTTTACAAGTACAGCCGTGAGTGAAATTTCCCGCCAGTACTTATAAACGTAAGAACCACTGACGGGCCGTGAGGAAGGGGTAAACTTTTGAATGGGAAGGATTTGTGCAACGCCACTTGGCAGAAAGGTGGTCCAGAATGTTTGTCGGAGCATGGGCTACTTTAAATTTGGCGGCACAGCCATTATTGTTATTTTGCAGACGATTTTCGTGTCGACTGTGAGCTGTGCCGCCATTGGGGGCTAAGCAGAAGGACGGGGGCAAAGCAGAATTGCGCCGGGGGCGTAGAGGAACGACGGGGGCGAAGCAGATTCTTTGCGGGGGCGAAGCAGAACGGGGCGGGGGCGAAGCAGAACGGCGGGGGCGAAGAGGAAGGAGTTTCATGGGGGTGATCCCGCAATGGCAACCAGATCGCTGCCTGCTCCATGTGGCCCCTTCCAGGTGGCAACTCGGAGGAGTCAGTGATCAGTCCGTACGCTGAGGGACGTTTGGAGGATCACGACAGCTTGAATGAGTCAGAGTCTGTCATCAGCCCGTACGCTGAGGGTGGTTTCAATGACCACCCTGACCTGCGCAGGGCCGATTCTTCGCAGTCAGAAATCGTCCCGTACGGGCTGGCGAAGCTGTGCCCAGCGTACCGCGCGGCAAGCCGCCCCCGCGCGCACACACACCCCGTGTCGTCCCGCCCGTACAGCACCGAGCGCCCCCGTCAGAAACCAAACAAGGCAGGGGCCGTCCTCCCGAGGCAGCCTGCAACTCCGCAGCGTCCCCCGCGGCCAATACCTACCAGCCCGCCGCCTCGCCTGGTAGTGAGACCGGTACTCAGTCCGCCATGTATGATGAGAACCATTCTAGCCAGGCCGCTACCGGTGGTGCAAACAGGTACGTCTGTCCCTCCCCTGCGGCCGGTGCTGCCGGGTCTCAGGCAGCTGCCCACTGCCAGAATGACCGTAGAGAGGCAGTAACCAACACCCCTGAAAACCCCGAGACAAACAGCTATGAACCGGCGTCCGCTAACTGTCAGATTCAGTGAGTACAGAAGAAATTGACACCAAATTCGTCCTTACATCTTTACTTGTTTATTGGACATTCGACCAAATTTGAAATTTGAACATAAGATGTGTCACATTTCTGTCAATCAGCTTTTGACTGAAAGTTTTCAGCAGAAATGCTATTCTTTTTCTGGTGGTGAGAGACAAATTCGAGAAAACGTATAACATACTATTCTTATAGATTAAAAAAACACCAACATTCTGTAATCATATTTCGTGACACACCCAGAGCAACATAATAACTCAAGAAGTTGTGGATGGATCTTGATGATATTTGGTATGTTGGAAGGTATTTTAACTTTGAACGAGAGAATGACTTTTGGTGTCCAGACAGATGAAGTGATGATTCACATAATCATGTTAGTAAAATTGGGAGCATAATTTGCATAATTTACGAAGAAGTTTGTTACATCTTTTGAGTTCCCAAAAATGACTTTCTTTATTTGCTTCACTTTTCTTTGATTTGCTCTTTCAAGACACCTTAAAATCGGACTAATGTTCATCAAATCAACATAAAAAAATTCGAGATTGCATATGGTAAAAGTCATAGAAAGAAAAGCTGACGCCTTCTAGGCTTTCAAAATGATGTCCAGTGTAAAGCAAAAAGAAAAAAAAACGACAAAAATACATTCAAACTTTCAAAATCGAATGAATGATAGAAAATGTTTCATTCCTGTTTATGTTACAGACGTCAAAGTCAGACAAAATTGCATACATGCAAGCGTACATACATACTACATATGAGAAATGTGCGTGTATGTCCCCATTCTGTATCTGCTTGGAAATGTTCGACCATAAATTACAAATTTTTGACGTCAAACAAAATTGCACAGCCATCTGAGGGACGCACATATGGCCGGGATGCTATTCTCCTTAGTTTTTAGTGTGCCTTTGGAAGGGCTGTTCCCAGGATAGTATTCAGGCTGTAGATAACCTGGTGTCCAGTCTACCGCGGTTATTGCGGGTTTTCTTCGGGGCTGCTGAAGCTCTTCCCCGCCCGACTGAGCTAGGTTCCCCTGTAGGTTCTGCACGACAGTTTGATTATCCCCACCACGCTAAATTCCCGGCGTGCCAAACTCTATGACAGACGTTACAATCCTACCGGGCGGTCTGTTGAGCTGGGCGGGGGGAAACTATTAGAGCGCCCGAAGACAGCCTGTCCCAATCACGATATACTGCATGGATACCAGGCTAGGCTGTCGAGAGTGTTTCTCCAATTGCTTATTCTAGCAACACTTTTCTAGAAATGTAGCAATTTTCTAAGATGAAAATGACGAAGGGGGGAATCAGGGCTTCTCACCATTTCATGTATGAGCGGTATTTACAACTCTTCGGATTATTTCAGTATTTTTGGTTATCAAAAAAAACAACCTACAGTTTGTATCATGAAAATATAGAGGTTTGAATATCTCAAACAAAACATACAGCCATAATACTCCTTCTTGGTTAAATGACGATATGTTGTAAAAGACATGTAACTGTAAGTAAATTAGACTACCCAACAAATGTGGTATGATACATTATAACTAGTACTCTCATATCAACAAACAAATACTGGTGATGCCAATCCGCTTGTAAAGGATGTTAGATTGTGGAAATGTTAATTGATGTTTGTGGAATGAAATATACTATTATTTGCCGTCTATGTCATGGTAGTGCAGATCGTATGTTATAGAATGATATCTGTTGCGTTTCCATATTACTTTGTCAGTAGATTGTAGAATACGAAGATCAAGTTCAAGTATAAGCATTCTAGCGGCCTTCTATGATACTGCAGCAGCGCACCATACATGTATATTAGACTGCTAGTTGATTGCTAAATGGAAGGGACCGTTCTGAAAATTCACCTACAATCTTGCATGTAATGTTAATATTGAAAAGTATCATGTATAAAGCATTTGCCATTTTTCAACAAAGGAGATATGTGATCTGTATTGTGTGACGATGAATACCTTAAACTTAGTAGCCTTGTTCAGTCGGCGATCAATATAATATATAATATGTTCTTCATCTGAAAGTACCAATGGAAAATCTGTACGTGTAACATATAGTTGTAGTTAGAAACTGTTGTTGTCTGTACAAGGTAGAAAACAAAAGTAATGCATCTTCATAGACATGATCGGGACAGAGATGTTCTGGGCCATATTGAAAGCATAGTACTGTAAAAATTTTATACATGGATTGAATTTTAATTCTGTTGTTAAATCTGCTTGTTTTAACACAAGTCAGTAAAGAAGCTTTTCACATATGTTGGACATGATACAAGAGACAGAGCATACCGAATATCAATCTTATCTTCATCTTAAAAAAACAAATATTGCTGTGTAACGAATATTTATGACTTTAAAAAATGCATACAATGTGTTTGATCTCCTATGCAGTATAAGGTATGCAAAGCTTTGAGTGTAAGTTGGATTCGGTACTTAGTGTAACATCTTAGTGTAACGGTACTTACACTAAGATGTTGCGGGTAGCCTATAACATACCCTGGTGTAAGCACATCACAAACAAACAGTTATATGGAACACTCCAAAACATCACCACGGTAGTGAAAAGACGTCGGCTCAGCCTTGCGGGTCATGTGACTCGCGCTAGAGAACCAGCGGGGCGACTACTAATTTGGACTCCTGATTGGTCGTCCAATCACAACACTTAAGGGTCTCGCTGAGTCTGAAACTAGGCTGCAAGGATTGGAACTTCTGTCCGCAATGAATGACAGACTGTACTGGAGACAAAACTTCACAAGCTACACCTCAGATGAGGAAGATTGAAGAAGAAGAAGTAAGTTGGATTCAGATATGCGACAACGACTGCGATTCGAGCGCGGGACCGGCTGATCTAGAAGCACGCTACGTACATTCTGTACGGTCACACACTAGCTATAAACAGTGGACAACGGACACTAAACATGCTATTGCGTGCTATGTCAAGTTGTGAATCCTCAATTATTATGGGGGGTTTGTCGGGCAAGGTGTTGTGCTGACCTCTATGTACGATGTATTGTATTCACTGTATCAATGTTTATATAAATTCTAAGGCCATGGTTAGCTTCAACAGGCTATACAAGCATGCCGTATGGTTCTGATCCATCATAATCGTCACAAATATAGTCCAGGAAGAACTCTGATACATTACCCTTGTAATATCATCATTTTGTATGTGCATAACTGTCACATGTATAATTAGTATGGAATGCCTTCGCGCTAGTGAAGAAACATTCTGTAGAAAAGTAACGCATAATGTTTACCTTCACATGTACATGGTCCCAACAAACTACTGCTCTGTTTATTCTTACTCAAACGTAGTCTTACATTTGGTGACCAGCCCCTCCTATCCTGTCGGACCACTTGCTACATAATGTAGCCCAACACCACAGGGTGTCTACAACAGTAAAAGCTATTGTTACAGCTGTCGGGTCCAGGTCATTGACCTTATCCGTATGGAGAAGAAGAAACAGTGCAAACAATACTAGTATGTCTTCATTGTGCGAAGGTTAACATAAACATTTAGATGTAGTATTATAATCCATACATTGCATACACGGCAAGGCGAGCTGTTGTCATCTATAACTAACAGTTTATAATATATACTGATGATTTGAGTATGGCATATCACACGGCAAAGTGTTCGACGTATAGTCGCTATATAGTTCTTTTAGATGATTTATGATGACGATCCCCAACAAAGAAAGTGTACATAAAAAACAAAACTCTTCTCTCAAGAGTTGCTAACTGTTCACTGTGATGTTGGTATTGTGACATACTGTCGTATCAATGTATACTAGCAGAGTTTAACGGTGTATATGATTTTGAGTTGATGTATATAAATCAATATATGCCTTGCAAGAATGTGTAAATATGAACTGGATAATATGATGTGTGTAATACTCTATATGGTGTTGAATAATATTTGAAAATCATAATAGTAATATACTTTACCATGTATGGTCTTATTGAGATAATCTTGAAAGTGTCGACATTATCTGAAATTATAACTCATGTATGACAAATATTGGCACCACCATAGACGATATACAATATAAGAAACGAAGATTGTTAAGGTTGAAAACTTTTAATAAATTGTCTAAGTGTCGTACCCCTCAGGTTCTGACTGTTCTATGGTGTTGTGGATTGCATATATGGATGTGTGACGAGTGGGTATGAGTGCAGTAGCTGAGAGAAGGTGTCCATGTTGAAAAATTACAAAATCGGTGTGATTTTACTGATGGGTAAATTACCTCTACAGTTCTTGTGATAACAATAACCCCCCAAAGTAGAATGCTAATAATAAAATTACATAACAACAACAATATTAAATATATAGTAGAGGGGATTCATCCCTCAAGCTACCGACATCTCACACACGCAGTCGTCCCTCAGTAAGACATCTGAAGCCGCATAGTTCCCGTTTAGAACTTTTATTCAGCCTGTCACACGACCGGTTTCGCCTGTGTGGCTTCTTCAAGTGTACAGAGCTAGAGGCTAATGACACAAGTGCATGAAGTTCTCAATTATATACCTTTCCAGTGCATAGTGCCCTCAGGTCAGTTACATGACAACAACAATATTAAATTTTAACAAAAAAATGACAAACAGATGAAACTTAAACACATTTTGTTAACCACGAGACTAGAAACTGAATAGAAAACAAATATCCAGGATGAGGAAGTTTTCTTTACACACACGAATATGCACAAATAAACTAAGATACGGTAGAAGAAACAACTGTATTTGGTAACTACAACACAATATCAGTATTCTCAAGCTCCATGTTGCCATGCTGAAAAAGTTGAATAATTACAGTTTTAGCTTTAGTAACAGACTAAAAAAGCTTGGGGGGAAATGATAAAATCTTTGCAGATGTTTTTTTACTTCGTTTTGGTATGAATAATTAACTTCTGACCACCAGTTGTAACTAGGACGTTAAAGAAATCTGTGGTATGTGCGGGCGTGTTTTTGGATCTTTCATCTTCTCACGGCGGTCTGTCACTTCGGTATTCTTTCCATTCTTTCCCATTGTTAGGCGCGTTCGAAAAGGTATCGGGTTACAAGACGCTATTTTGGCCTGTTTTGGACTACCCGTAAAACATTTGAAAATAAACAAATGGTATTTAGTGGTAAATTTCGTCAAATCGAAATGAAATTATCGTCTTAACATCCTTTTGATGTTAGCTTTTTATGTCAAATCACTGATTTTTTTAAAATTTCGCTCAGAAAGACGATTATTTTCGGGTATCCGAGAACAGGCAAACATCGTTCAAACCTGGCTACGTGTATTGTCCCAGGTCCCCGATTAACTAAGGAAGGCTTTGAAGTCAGTAGAATGTTTCTGTAAATGGTGAATTGAAGTTACTCCAACAGGCGTATAAAGTTGAAATGTATGTGAAATTGATGAAAAAATCAAAATAATGTGATATCATGTGGCTAGATAAAATTGGAAAAGCGTTATTTGTCGAAAATGTGAAACTCGTGAACATTACAGAATTGCACAATTATCTGAAAACTGGATCGAAATGATTGCTGATTGCATTGTTGCCCCAGATAGAGTGTTACTGTTAAAAGGGCAGTGAGCAAAAAGGACAAGAACACATAAGATGTCCAAATGATAGAGTTTAGCGTCCAGATGTTCAGTTCAGTATGCCCATTCCACTTAACACATTTCCCGAAAATTCTCATTTTCACATGATTTTATCTGTAACTAGAAAGGTAACATTTGCAAAGCAAATGCATGTTTACCCCCTCATATGATCTGCTCTGCTAATTCTTACTCAAACACATTCATATATATGGTCAGACAGGAGTCTAAATCCCTCCTGCTATAAAATTGCAACATGATGTAACCCAACAATAGTTACCGTGGTGACAGACTTCTGGTTCAGGTCATTATTGGTTTGGAGAAGAAGAAGAGGAAACAGAGCAAAAACAATATTTTTCTTCGGTAAACATGATATAATTTCACGTTTTCCTATATCTTCGCTAGCCTGGGTACCATCCTGGTTAGTTTATGTCAACTCCTGGAGACGCTGGTGTATCCAGGACATGCTCTATCCAGCCTTGTCGGCGACACTCCTGGATATCCAAGATGTGCTTCTACCTGTGACGTCATGTACGCTGATTGGTCCCGTGTTGCAGTCAATCATGGTGATTGACAGGGCCATAAGAAGGAATTATTCACGCCCACGCTTCCATATTTGTTCTCCCCGCGCAGGGTTTGTGTAAAACTAACTCAGCTGCTGGTTCTTTATAACAAATGAATTTATACAAAGATAGCGACACTTCGTTGTGCACACGTTACATATGTAACTGTCCCAGAATGTTTATTGGGGCATTATATATCGAATGCAAGTCACTATGAGCTCCATTCATGATCACAACGTCGCTAGCAAACAACAGATCTGAAGCGATTTCTGGATAGAGCAAACACCCTTGCGTATCCAGTGTACATGTGTACTCCATTGAAGCACTTCCTGGATATCCAGGACGTGCACTCTGGCTCGCGACGTGTCCTGGATATCCAGGACGTGCACTCTGGCTCGCGACGTGTCCTGGATATCCAGGAAGTGTGTGTCTGTCTGTCTGTGTTTCCGCACATTTGTAGTTAGCATAACTTCAGAACGCCTTTATAGATTGTGATGATATTTGGTATGTTGGTAAGTATTCGGAAGACAAAGGCCAAGGTCAAATACTAGTATGGGCTTCCTGGAGGCTGACCTTGGTACTGCAGAAGAACTTCAGGTAATTACAAAATACAGTTGTTTCTTCTACCGTATCTTAGTTTATTGTGTATTAAAAATTACAACACAAATATCTGTGTGTAAGGAAAACTTACTCATCCTGGCTATTTGTATTCTATTCAGTTTCTACTCTCATGGCTAACAGAATGTGTTAAAGTTTCATCTATCTGTTTGTCATTTTTTTGTTAAAATGAGCGCAATATTGTTATTGTTATGTAATTTCATTATTAGCATTCTACTTTGGGGTTTATTGTTATCACAAGAACTTAATTTACCCATCAGATCATTAAAATAACACTGATTTTTGTAATTTTTCAACATGGACACCTTCTCTCAGCTACTGCACTCATACCCACTCGTCACACATCCACATAATCAATCCAGAACACCATAGAAAAGTCAGAACCTGAGGGGTACGACACTTAGACAATTTATTAAAACTCTTGAACCTTAACAATGTTCGGTTCTTATATTGTATATCGTCTATGGCGGTGCAAATATTTGTCATACATGAATTATTTCAGATCATGTCGACACTTTCAAGATTATCTCAATAAGACCATACATGGTAAAGTATATTACCATTATGATTTTCAAGTATTATTCAACACCTTATATATACACATCATATTATCCACTTCATATTTACAAATTCTTGCATGGCATATATTAATTTGTATACATCAACTCAAAATCATATACACCGTTAAACTCTGCTAGTATACATTGATACGACAGTATGTCACAATACCAACATCACAGTGAACAGTTAGCAACTCTTGAGAGAAGAGTTTTGTTTTTTATGTACACTTTCTTTGTTGGGGATCGTCATCATAAATCATCTAAAAGAACTATGGCGACTATACGTCGAACACTTTGCCGTGTGATATGCCATACTCAAATCATCAGTATATATTATAAACTGTTAGTTATAGATGACAACAGCTCGCCTTGCCGTGTATGCAATGTATGGATTATAATACTAAATCTAAATGTTTATGTTAACCTTCGCACAATGAAGACATACTAGTATTGTTTGCCCTGTTTCTTCTTCTCCATACGGATAAGGTCAATGACCTGGACCCAACAGCTGTAGCAATAGCTTTTACTGTTGTAGACACCCTGTGGTGTTGGGCTACATTATGTAGCAAGTGGTCCGACAGGATAGGAGGGGCTGGTCACCAAATGTAAGACTACGTATCTTTTGTATCCTGAACATGATATGGTCTTGACTTTTTGGTGACAGATAGCTTTCCCTGTCAGGAATAAGTGGTGTGGGTTTGGTCCCCCTAGCAGCTTGTTCTGGAACTGCAGGGGGGTTCTGGCGAAACCTTTCAGAGCAGATAACTTCACATAGGAACAATGTAATTTATGATTTTTGGTATGTGGGTAGCTTGGACAGAGATCTACACTATTAGATACAAATTATGCAAATGATGACTTCATTTGCATAATTAATTAGGAAATGTGTGTGTCATTTGCATAATTAATGAGGAAATGCTGTAATTTCAGTGTTTTACATCATGGGACTTTGATACATGTAATGTTTAATCTATGGCAGGTGGAATATCAATAGATACCAAATATGCAAATATGGACCTAATTTGCACATTTCCCGCATCGCGATTTGCGTCTGAAGGCAATGTGATTTCATTGTAACTTCGCCTGGTCATTGATTACGGATTGATATTTCTTTATTTACAATGCAATACCAACTTGTGTGGCAGCAACTTAAAGATCAGTAATGGTCAAATAATGTGTCCGTTCTAGGGTGAGCTTACGCTGGGAGGGGGGCATCAGCAAGCAGGTCTTTGACCTCTGACATTAATAACACGCCGCCTTGAGTGTTTTCATCAAACAACAATAAACGTAGCTCAGGCGAATTGTGATTGGACACGGTTTCAAAGGAATGTGTGGCACGTGGACCAGATGTGAGGAATGTGAGTTACCCGAATCGCGATTTGGGTGACTTCACATAAACACGGCCCAAGATAGCCTGATATCCAGTCTTATCGTGGTTGGGGTGGGTTTTCCTCGGGGTTGCAGGAGCTCTTTCCTGCCTGCATCAGCTAAAAGTGTAGCCTGGGTGCCATCCGAAATTTGTAAAGGCTACCCCGAAAAAAGCCGTTACAAATTCGGATGGCACCCAGGCTACTAAAAGTGCAGTCTTTTGTATACATGTACTTTCTAATATCCAGGCACGTTCTTATGTATTGCCCCTCAATGAGTTGCTATTTTAACGTTATGTTCGTTCTCGTGTGTTCTTTGGTCCCCTCAATGACGTTGCAGTCCAGTGTGTGATTTATAATCCCGTCATTGATTAAATACCCAAGTAGCTTATACTCAGCCACAAATGTGTGATGTGATTTGGGTCCGGAGGGAAGTGCTGTGAAGTCTCTCCAGTAGTGATACGGAATCCTGCGGTTATGTCGGTCCTTGTTGAACGGGTAGAAACCGAACATTGTGACGTGATCGCAGAACGTTATCGCCTCCCCCAGAAGGAGTAGACCGGTGGTTGGAATGGACCTGAGTTTCGCGCCAAGCCCAGACCATAACCTGTTGGTGGAAGAAAGGCGTAAGTGTTAGCAGTGACTATTGGCTTCTCAAGGACTGCATCCTTCATTACAGCCATTGAAGAAATAATAAAAGCAAGGCTAGTCTTAAGGCCTGGTCACAACCCGCCGTACATGTACGTGCTTCTGTGTGCTGTCTACGTGCAAAAACGTGGGCAAACGTAGGGCATCCGTGCGTGGTGAGTACCGCCTCCGTACGGAATACTACGGATTTGGGAGCACGCAGACATGCCGTAGAACTTTAAGTGCATGTAAAACTTTTTCTGCGTGCGGTCTGCGGATTCACCACCCGTGCGTGCGAGTACGGGCGACGCGCGTGCCCCGTACGTACCGTACGCGTACGGAAGAAGCACGTGTGAGTACGGCCTCCTTACGGTAAAGTTGCAATCGCACAGAGATCGTACGTTGTATTAAAAAGGCACGTACAACTCACTTACCACTTGCGCAACGAACGATGCACGCAACCGCTCACGGCCAGACTTGGCGTGCAGACCACACTCTTACACCTTGCGCAACCGTGCGAGTGACGTGCGTAGACGCCACTCCTTCCCTACGTTTTCAGAAAAAATAACGTAGCAGACGTGGTCTCCTAAAAAACGTACGGACAAAAAGCACGTACGGCGGGTTGTGACCAAGGCTTTAGCCTAGCAGGGTTGGCAAGTAACATGATTTTCAACCTTTAAACTTTCTATCAAACTAGACGAAACTGCGATGACCTTCAATAATGACTTATCATTTTAGACCTTCGAAAGTTAGACTAAATCAAAGATATTTCTAGAAAAGAAATTTCCAACTTTCGAACAAACTTATTCCTGACCTTTTGTTCGTACCGGTTCCATTAAAGTTTGACAGGGCAATCGTCAGGTTTAAGCCCCGCTCTAACATCAGGTTCTCCATTGATTTACATTCATTCAGGAACCTTGTATTCCGGATCCCGGCACCCTGTGAAGGAAACATTTTCTTTGAACTTTGTTGCTTTGTGGTATAATGTCCCACCAAATTAAGATCTTAGCCAGTATTATTATTATATTTCAGTCCATACCATGGTATGGATGAAATATATTGTGTTCTCTGATGTTTCTTCTTCTCCTCCTCCTGCCACACAGTCAAAGGGATTCAACTCAGCCATCATTCAGCCAAATGACTTGAAATTTGGCATGGAGGTAGAGTGGGCCAATACCCCCAGGTCGTTTTTCCTATTTTTTTTATACATGCCTTTGAAAAATTTTTATGAAGGTTTTTTTGGGACATTTTTCGCCAAAAAATGGATTTTTGGATCCTGAGCCCTGGTTTTATAACCAAATGATCTGAAATTCGGTATAAGGGTACCTTGAAAATGTGTTTACAGAATAGCAGTCACATATTTGGCATACACCACTTCCAAATGACTCATTTGGGGGACTTTAATGGCTATTTTCAGCAAAAAAGGGCCATGTTCTATCTAAAGAATGGCTGTTCCATCTGCCGTTGGCCATGGAACACGTGTTCCATTGCGGGTTACCTGAGGTCACAATTCACGTAAGTCATGCGTAATGACCCACACATTCAATTTTATGTGCCTATGACCTTCAAATGTATCAAATCTCATCATTGTTAGTTTTTGTCATACCTGTAATAAGATTAGTAAAGCTTTCGAGATTCAAAGTACTTGTTGTTGCATCTTTGTTCTCATATAGCTACTATTTAATTTATTTGAGAACCTTTGCC
>NW_017802713.1:4245688-4251299 GCF_001625305.1 Branchiostoma belcheri
GTTTCTTCTTCTCCTCCTCCTGCCACACAGTCAAAGGGATTCAACTCAGCCATCATTCAGCCAAATGACTTGAAATTTGGCATGGAGGTAGAGTGGGCCAATACCCCCAGGCGTTTTTTTTTTCATTTTTTTTATACATGCCTTTGAAAAATTTTTATGAAGGTTTTTTGGGGCATTTTTCGCCAAAAAAATGGATTTTTGGATCCTGAGCCCTGGTTTTGTCTGTCTGTCTGTCTGTTTGTCTGTCTGAAGTCACATTGCACGTAAGTCGTGCGGAATGACCCACACATTCAATTTTATGTGCCTATGACCTTCAAAATGTATCAAATCTCATCATTGTTAGTTTTTGCATACCTGTAATAAGATTAGTAAAGCTTTCGAGATTCAAAGTACTTGTTGTTGCATCTTTGTTCTCATATAGCTACTATTTAATTTATTTGAGAACCTTTGCCAGTTTTGCACTGGGGTAAGTTTGGAATAGTCCACTTTTGCGTGGGAGGGAGATGGACTGAAATATGCTGTATTTGCTCCCAAGCAAATGTCGGCCGTTCTAGTTTTCATTTTTTGCATTGGTAACATAGCATTTGTTCTTGTTTGCCACTCGTCTGCTTGGTTTTTGCTTTTTTGAGCCTATGCTAGCATATGTATGCGAATCTTCAATAAGGTCTTTGATGGCAAAGGCGTAACCAACCGGCATGGGGTGGGGTCGTGTAGCGTAGCAGCAGAGTGCCCGACTCGGAACCAAGAGGTCTCGAGTTCGAGTCCTGACATGCCATCGGCTTGTGCCCTTGGGAAAGGCACTTTACACGACTTTCCTCACTTAACTCAAGTGAAAATGAGTATTGTCCTGTCCTGCATTTGTACGTTGTGCTGGTGGCGGCATAAAATAAGTTGATATAAGTGTGCCACCGCCACGTTTGGTCATGAGATGTTGGAATAAAAAAACGGCAAACGGTTCGAATAGTGCACTAGTGATTGTATATTGGATACTGGCTTGCCGGTTGGTTTATAAAAATTTGACTCCAAAAATTTGCTTTGAGATTACTAACATGCACCAAGGCAAGAAAATAGGTGCTAAACAAGCCAGCCTGAGATATTTCATCCTTTGCGTCCTACAGATCTAGACACCGTCATCACTTTGTCCTGTACCCTTATTTTGTTTTTGTTTATTGTATGCTGGATTAAAAAAAGATCTAGACAGCGTTATCATCAGAGAGAAACCGATCATCAGCTAACAGCTGGTAGGGACAAGATACATTGTACTTACTTTTGCGAGTAGCAGCACCGAGTTGTTGAACGGCCGGAGCAGATCCAGAAATTCGGAGGTTTTATTTTCCCTGAACATGAGAAACAGTTTCCTGACGATCACTTGGTTCACGACGGTCATGTTAACGTTTCTTCCAACGTCCTTCCAGGAGTCCTGGAGGGGCCCCAGGTTGAATCTATAAATAGACCAATGCTATATATTTGAAGACATCTGATTGGACCAAAACTTATCACATCGTATGAAAATCAGCAAGAAAGTTCATCTGAGTTGGTAAATTACATTATGAAAAACTTAAACTGTTCTCCAACTCAAAATTTGACTCACCAGAAATTTTCGACAAATTTTCGATGGCACTTCAGCCATCGCTCAGCCGGGACGGGGGGCGATATCGACTTCAAACAACCTTTGACCCTTTGCTGACGTCACACGTGGGAAAAATCACGTGTCCACAGCATTTGGGTCAGATAGCTGAGGAAGACTGAGTGATTCAGTCGAAAATTTCTGGTGATTCAAATTTTGAGTTGGAGAACAGTTTAAGTTTTTCATAACACATCGTATGAAGTTTGGTGTCAGGTCCACTAACATTAGATTCTCAAGACAAAATAGCTCTTATGTAGACCCCTATATATATATGCACGGTACACAACCAGAAACAATGTACACGTATTTTACATACAACTACATGTATATTTCCTTCCCTCCAACAGTTATAGAACGTCACTATTATCATCAGATGAGACACGTACGGGGCTCTTTATTTATTTATTAATATTCAATAGAGACCATATGCAGCTACAGGTATACAATGTACATGCACAAGTCGAAGGTCTATCTCGTGTACCTGATAACAAAGTCGTGTGTGTCAATCTCGTCTCGACAGCTGCCATTTAAGAGGATGCCGCTGTTTCCAACCAGTGCGCATGTGCTGTAGTGACGTATTGGAGTAATCTCAGAACATTCCTTCTTCCTGGCCGCGTCTTTAAGACAACTTTTTAAAGTCTCAGCGGGTGTGGTCGCCTTGACCATTCGAACTCTGGGGCTGAAGAACTCCTCCAGGGCGTTTCTGAAGGACGGGGGAGGAATTACTGTCACTAATTTATTGTCTTCGTCAGAAAGACTATAGTGGAATTGTCTCGCCGCATTGTGGGTGACTGCGGATTTAGCGGAATAACTCTTGAAGGCATGATCCGACGTCCATGATTTTTGGTAGGCAGATTACCGTTGTTAAGGCCAAAGTCTACTTCAAGTTTGGGCTTCGTGGGGGGGTCTGTCTGTACGTCACGTTAGTGCACCTTTTGTGTTTGTGGCTTCTGAGCAAAATAACTCGAGTATATTTAAATAGATGTTCATGATTTTTGGTAGGCAAGCTACCATTGTATAGGCCAAGGTCAAGTTCGAAAACGGGCCTCGTGGGGGGTCCCTATATCGCTGCACTGGACCTTTTGTGTTAGATATATAATGATTTTCCCCCACCAACAAATTGATTTCTAGTATTAAAAACGTTCGTTTATCTAGAACAATGTCCCTCTGACGAAGGCATGAGGTCTCCGACCTCTAGTTAATTATACTATAGGCTCTCGAATTCTATCCAGTAAGTCAAACGAATTCATTTTAAGTCAGTCATTAGTTCGTTACCTAGGCCAGCAGGGTCAACCTTCAGGCATGTATCATAAGGTTCAATAAACGATCACCAGTTATGTTCATAAACACCCAGTATGTGTACACACATCTATCCAAGCAGATCTCTCGGGGGCAAGACACTATCCAGTAAGATCGGAGAATATGATTATCATAACATCACGTCATTGCAGACGGTAAAGCCACAGCAAGTAATTTTTATGGATGACATCAGCGCGCGCATTAATTTTCGCCTGATTTTGAAAAAAAAAAACAAGAAATTGTTGCCTTCTAACAGTGGTCAACATGCCGAAAATGGGCAAAGATTGCCATGCCGGAAGGTGGATGGCAGATAACTATGAAGAGAGGAGATAAGAAAAGGCTCTGATTTAATGTTTTGTTTCTTACTTTGATGCAGTGATATGTGATGCTGTCTGTGTATATGTAATGTTCCCACTGAATCAAAACCATTTGTACAATGATTGAGTCAAAATTTTAAAATGTTGGAACCATGTTTTTGTCGGCCCGTCTTCTTTTTTTTTTTTTGCCCGCTCTCATTAGATTAGGAGTCTGCCAGGCCAGGCCTGCCATCCTCTGCCTGGAGTCTGCAGAGGATGTCATTCATAAAATATACATGCTGTGGCCTAACTTACCTGATCTTGAGGTATTTTGTCCAGTTTTGTTTCTGTGCTGTGAGGATGGGAACCGGTGTGACGTGGACAGGACGCGTTGTGCCCACAGTCGTGTTACCGGACTTTTTAACCCTCCATCTAACATGTGAAACAAAGATATAACATGTGAAATAATGGACTACCTCGATGTCATATGGGTAAATTTTGGGAAGAGTCTGTCCTAAAAACTACAAAACCTCCAGAAGAGAGCAGCTGGACTTATTCTTGGTTTACCACATACTAGTACACGCCATGTTGGGGATGATGAGTTTATCTGCCTTGCGCTTGAAAACATTAGCATCGAGGAGAAACTTGCACCCGCTATAACCGATGTACAAGGCATTCGACAATAGACTTCCTAAATAGTACATTATTCCAAACGACCTCGGGTGAAACTCCGAAGGAAGGTTAAGGTATGGGCCCAAAAAGTCCGGAGTGTCACCCGGAGGGTCACCGAACGGACTCTAACCTGAGACCGAGAGGGTGGGCGGCGGCGACAGAAAAAACCCCCCACTCCCTTCCCCTCCACCACCCCCTCCCCCCTCCCCCTCCCCCCGTTCTCTTGCCTGTGCCCATCCCTTACTCTCCTCTCTCCCCTCTCCCTCTTCCGCGGCGTAGGTTGCAAAAGGGCAGAACAGATGCATTCTCCTCTACATAAAGGATCCATAGCCAGGTGGAAATGTCCAGGTGTGTAATTAGAACACGTGGACTGCTCCCGACCAGGTGTCACCTCTTAAGGACGCGAAACCAGGTCAGGAGCGTCCCCGCGTCCTACTTAGAATAGTACATTATTCCAAACGACCTCGGGTGAAACTCCGAAGGAAGGTTAAGGTATGGGCCCAAAAAGTCCTACGTGGTCTCCTCTTCGCTTACACTCTCCCGCTCATCTGTACCTGATCCTTCTGACCGCCTCCTTTCTCCTCCCCTTCTTCCTTGACACCCCTTACCTTACTTTACTTTTTCTTCCCCTATCCCCCAATCCTGAATTCTCTCTCTCCGAACTCCCCCAATCCTGTATCCCAATAAATAAACACTCAACTCTCGTTTACGCTTCCAACACCGTCCTTTAATTCTTAAAATTCCCCCAACACATCAACCACCAGAGGTTTTTCCTCTGATACCTCTCCCCGCATTCTATCCCATTCCATACCCAATTCTCAATTTCACCTTTCTACCTATCCTTCCCAATTCTCGCTACCTCCCTCCTCCATGCTCGCAAACTCTTCCGTGCGACCCCAGGACCTGTATCGCTCCGCCAGTTCTGTAGCAGTGCCTTCTTCTGACGCTTGCGCCAGTATTGACGCCGGGCTATTGTGACCAAGGATCCTTCCCAGCTGTAGGTAATGTAAGGCGGTCGTCGACCCCCTCCATCCCCCGTGGGACATTATTCCCTCCAATTCTACTCCCGACATGGCCAACGTAATGGCCGCTCCCGCCCGGAAACTATGGACAGTTTCGCCTTCATCTAAGCCCAACTGCTGGAGATACGCTTTCAGGCGGGCTCCCGCCGCAGCGGCCGAAAATGGATTTGGACTAATGCAGTGCCCCACTGTTGAACGGAATAAATACCCCTCCCTCAAGTCTACCTCCCTACTGACACAACTTGTCCAATACCTTACCAGACCCTCCACCGGGCACACGCGCTTGTCGCTACAGGCCTTCACCCCTAACAATCTGGCCTGCTCCCCCCTCACCGTCTTACCAAATGTCTGGTTAACCAGAACGAAGTCACCCTGGACATGTCGAGTGACCTCCTTCGTCTTAATTAAAGACAAGTCGTGCGCTCGTGTTCCAGTGAAAAACAAGAGCTTTAGAAACGCCTGATCCCGCACAAACATGAACAATCTAATGGCCGAGAGTCCCCTCTTACCCGCCTGCTCGTCAATGAATGCGACCAATTTGTGGAGCTTATCGATGAACATTGGGATCGCTTGCTTAGGGCGCAACCCGGCTTGGGCTTGCTCCTCCTGGATGGCCTTTTTATAATCCCCGACCCTTTTTGCCCCTGCCGGGTTACCCAAACCTAACCTACTGTCCCAGCTCCCTGTTCTTCCGG
>NW_017802713.1:4251319-4252012 GCF_001625305.1 Branchiostoma belcheri
TGAGATCGGGGAGCTCTAGTTATGTGAATGCAATGATTGTGTGTGTGTAATTAAAATGAACTTCGAACTTGAAGCACAGTATCTTTACACGCCCTGGGAGCAGTAATGGATTTAGCTCTTTGTATGTTTTATGCTTGTGACGCGCCCTCATTGTATTAACCGTTGCCTAATTATAATGTCTGCACAGTAGGTCTGGCGTTGACGCTTGGGATTTTGTTGAAATATATAAAACTTCACGGAGGATTGTCACCTATGGCTTCTTGTTATATTTCAGTCCATACCATGGTATGGATGAAATATATTGTGTTCTCTGATGTTTCTTCTTCTCCTCCTCCTGCCACACAGTCAAAGGGATTCAACTCAGCCATCATTCAGCCAAATGACTTGAAATTTGGCATGGAGGTAGAGTGGGCCAATACCCCCAGGCGTTTTTTTCATTTTTTTATACATGCCTTTGAAAAATTTTTATGAAGGGTTTTTGGGGCATTTTTCGCCAAAAAATGGATTTTTGGATCCTGAGCCCTGGTTTTACAACCAAATGATCTGAAATTCGGTATAAGGGCACCTTGAACATGTGTCTACAGAACAACAGTCACATATTTGGCATACACCACTTCCAAATGACTCATTTGGGGGACTTTAAATTTAATGGCTATTTTCAGCAAAAAAAAGGCCAAAAGTGCTGTACCCGTT
>NW_017802713.1:4252032-4258347 GCF_001625305.1 Branchiostoma belcheri
CTTCGCCTGCTCGTCAATGAATGCGACCAATTTGTGGAGCTTATCGATGAACATTGGGATCGCTTGCTTAGGGCGCAACCCGGCTTGGGCTTGCTCCTCCTGTCACAACCATAAAACATAAAAGACCCAAATCCATTACTGCTCTCGGGACGTGTAAAGATACTGTGCTTCAAGTTCGAAGTTCATTTAATTACACACACACAATCATTGCATTCACATAAAGATCGGACTATCATGGTCGTGTTGTAACAGTAGGGGGTTTATAGGCGCTACCAACGGGTCCTCACTAGTAACAAAGACAGCTCCACCGTCTTACCGCTCCTGTTACTTATTAAGTGCGACTGGCCAGCACTTGCGGCCAGCACCGCGAGTGTTACCACCGCCAGGCGAAAACATTTCAACGACCTTATAGGGATGTTTCAAAATAAGCATTTACTCCAATATCACAACAGCTACGGAAAAAATAAAAAGTCGCGCATCATCGCGGACCCAATGCCACCCACCTGCGAAATTACCCAGGAAATGCGACGCACGGAAGAATGCGTTTTGGCTGCGAACATCTTCCAAAAAACTTGTCATCTCTTAAGCACGGGCAAAAACATCTGGAACCACTTATCGGAACCTCACCGTATCTGCATGAAGGTCCACCCCCCCACTGTTATTCCAACCAACGCGTTTTTCTGGACCATTCCAATTCGCCTCGCAATTGTAGGGGTGTGTCTGTGACATTATATTGACCGCGAAAGCAGCAACGGCCAAAATACACATTCGTGCATCAACACGGGCATGGCCGAAGGCGGCGTATAAAATTGCGTGCCGATTACACCAAGCCGTTCTGCTAGTAAGTTTAACTGAATTTTATAGTATCCTAGCACCTTCAGCCAACCCATGTCATGTCGCAATCCTTGTTTCCCAGGTAATGCCTGAAAATAAATTGAACTGACGTCCTAACTCGCCTTCCTGTAACTGTGATGCCTCCTATCAGTCCGACAAACCATCATAAGCTCAACTCATCTAAAGTGCGCTAAATGCTGGATTCCCCACGTGCAACTTCCTACGATTTCGTATCTGCCATTCCGTAAATGTCATGCGGAGTAACTTGTTAAAATCCGTAAACCTCACTCAGGTAGAAAAATGGCCAGTACTGACCCTGTAGCGGTATCCCGCCGACTTGCGGGAGGAGGGTTGGAGTCGCCCCAAGGCTGACCCTGGATTTGCCGTTAACTTTTTCCTCCCGAATTGGAGGGTTACATTTTCCCGCTGGGAAACTCCCACTGTCTCCTCTCAAAGAGGACAGTTTCTTTATGTACGACTAGCTATGCGGCTACAAGGACACAAGAAACGAAGTCTAATATAAAACTGTTACACCCTGTTAACGAACAATGTTAACGACAAATCTGAACCCATCCAAGGTCAGCCCTGGGACAAGCAACCAACCCCTGGTTAGGGGCCTACCGAAGTAAGGGTATTTTAGGTCACCCCGGCGCCTGTAGCAGAGTTGAGAGGATGAGTTTTGTGGAGAAAGTAATACTATTAACTCTACACGTGTTTTTTTTTTTTAACACTACTAACGCTAAAACACCCGATCGCGAGTCCAATATTGCGCCGTAATGCGACAACGGTAACCGCCGGCGATAAAAGTGGGCGACGACGGGCCAATTCTGCCTGCCAGCTTTGCCCTTTCGTCAACTGTCGCTAGATGGCGTCGTTCATCCTCCGTTCACACTGCCAGCTCAAATGGTACTGACGACCGATAGTGGATATGTGGTTCTTTTTAGCGTTCTTTGCCTTAAAAAACAATAACGAACGTGGTTTATAAACCTCTGGCGTGAGTTTTAGGATCCCCCAGTCCGTCCTCGAATGCTTTTACAAATACAAACCGTATCCCGCTTGCTTTGCGCTATCCGTATCACTCTACCACACCTATGCCTTTTTATTTTCCAATTAAATGTCACTAGAAATAGAACTCAAATCAAACTATTAAAGCCTAGGCACATGTACAGCCTCATCTCCAAGTAGCTGTAGAGGAATGACTCTACAATTATCTTCCCCGAAGCCATGCAGGGCGGTATATGCCAGCGTCATCTCCAAGCAGATATTGGCGCCACTCACGCTCTGACTCTGTAGCCATCCTCAAGCAGATGTACTGTGGGAAGAACGAAAATAACTCCCCAAGCAGAAGCAGGGTTGCCTATGTGAGATGCACCACAATTTACAATAATATCGCACTGAACTGCCTGACCTGCTGTAACAACACTCGTATTACTCTTACATTCTATTAGGCCCTGTTGCGCATATGCTTTCCTAGCGGACACCGCGAGACATCAAAACAAATCTGTCTTTTAACACCGCAAGGCCAGTCTTTGCCCAAGTTTTGAGGCAGCTTTAGCGAAGAGAAGTCGAAATTACGTAACAAACTGTAGTGCTAGTACTAGATTAATCTTGTTGTATCTATATTTGTGTATTCAAGTAACCTTTGTACCTATCATTAACTCCCCGCAATCTCACCGTCGCATATACCCATACAACTACTCACTAAGCGAGCTGCACCGAAAAGAATAGAAATTAGACCTATATTTACACTGCTAAATGTCCCCTTGTAAGTAATGCATATGTTTATGCGCATGTTCTGTACTCCTGCGACCTGTAGTTTGTTCTGTAACACGCGAATGTATAACAACGTATTTTTTTTTATTACAATGGTGAAACTTCTCCCCTGCCCCCAAAAACAAGTCTGATTTTACATCCCACCTATATCTGTGGCAGACTGTGATTGACACTATCACACTGATTGGCTACTTATCTTGTCAAGAAGATCACAGAATTAATTTTTTTAAAGCGGTTTTTAGGAATTTTGTTAAATTCAACTTTAAGGAGCACCGGAAGGTGGCTGCAACGCGCCCGTCCTATACCTATACCCCTTAGTCTTACTGTGCGGTGCTGGTGCCAGCTCCTCCGGACCATTCTCGTCTTACACACGCGGAACCGTAACAGAAAGCAAGGAGGTTCAAATACAAGCAACAACCAACCAGATAGCATGTCCAAATCAGCTTTATTCTCATGAGGGCCTCCGAACAGTAGGTACTTACAACTATTTCTATTCTTTTTCCCGCCATATACTCAACATCATTCTCCATGCGAGCTAGTGTTAACACAATATGGTTACAAACTAAAATTGCGCCTTTGCGTTTTTACCATCTGGCGCCGCATCGTAAACTTTGACAACAAATATCCCACAGGGAACTCCGGGTACATTATGAGCGCTTTTTCTTTCTCTTTTTCATATAACGAGTTGCTACCTCCTAATCCACCTTCAACTTAAAAATGTACATACAACGTCCTCACAAAGTCAAACTATGAACCGGGGTTACAATGAGGTATAGCTTCAACAAATTCACCGTTCATAGAGTATTCTATACCGAAGTTATTCACTACCGCGTTCTTTCTAGATATGACGCGGTGCCAACATCATATAATTCCCTGAAACGAAATTCTGAACACATTACTTTGAAAACAGAGGCACATAACAAAAATTGAAATATCCAACGCGAAATACAATAAGGCATCGCTTCATAACACTTCCCAGTTCCCGGAGTAGTCTCCCAGAAGTTACCGACGTGTTCTTTCCACCTACACATTTGAGAATTACATCAAATCATTCCACATCAAATCAACTTTTTCAAGAAAATAACTTTTCAACTAGAATTAACACTCGTGACCCTTGAGATGTATACTACGAAAAGGTTTCACAAAGTTCAAACTTCAAAGTATTCAGCAAAATCCCGTTTACGTTTTTTTTTTTAATGTTCATGTAACACCACGCTTTCATCGAAATAAATCATAACAAAATTAGTTGTTTTTCCACCGTAAAATTACACAACTCACATCCTCCCCGTGAAGACTACAAATACGGCATGACATCGAAAACTGCCCCCTTCATAAAGCACTTTCAGCACAGAAGTTACACAGAAGCTTAACGCTTTCTTTTTCTCGTACAAAACTGCGCTCATTATAACCATACTCCATATCGAAACCACTTCTGAAAACAAGGACACTTAGTTCTTGCTCGAAACACAAGATGAAAACCTCGACACGGCTTCTTACTTCAAATAAAATCTACCATACACGATGCACTAAACGGCCAATATGTCCCCTTCCCTGGAAACCAAACGCCAAATGAACTGTCCGGAAGCTGCTGATCTAGACTTAGTCTAGAACCTTGTCTGCCGGCCGCGTCCTCCTCCCCGTGAAGCCGCCGCGGACGCCCGCCTGAACGGCCCGCCTCGCCCCAAGGGGCACCTGTCCTGGAAATGCCCCGGCTCGAAGCAGGTGAAACACACGCCCGACATCCTGGCATAGCTCATTCCCGGTGCCGGTCCCACGGGGTTGTATCGCCGGCCGAGCGGATGTGAAGCCACCGCAGCAAACTTCTTGGCGATGGCCTCGTCTTCCTTGGGGCCTAGTGCCCGGAGCACCATCCTCCCCAGCAAGGGGTGGTTCCCGTATGCCTTCGCCTCACTTAAGGTTGCCCGGAAGGCCGCCAATTCTCCGTGGTTGGTTTCTCGCGCTTTTTCCTCTAGGTATGTGAGAGCGGAGATGAGCCGCGCCGACGAAAACATGGGCGGAGGAATCCGTGCTTCCTCAATGGCTTGAAACTTGGCTGACTCAATACTTTGTTTTTGCCTCAAGTCCGTTAGCTCCTGTACCTGCCTCTTCAGGTCTTGCACAGTCTACATATAACAAGAAACACAAACGATGTTCGTTACACACCTCTCACCGTACCACACTAGCTCGTACTTGTTAAACGTACAAGCAATTAATCGTCACACCATGCAAAACAACATGTAATCGCTGCCTTTTTCTCTTCATTTTTAGTAGAGGGCTAGTTCCGCTATTAACACGCATCCAAAATCTGCAATAGGATGAAACAACGCCTCGGCGTGTTTTCCTCCAATCATTTTCATGCAAATGCCCACTCCCCAGGTATGCAAATTTTCCCAAATACCACCATCATCCCAAACAACGTAAGCAAAATGAGCCTATGTGTGAACCCTCCGGCTACTTAGCTTTGAGCGATGACTTTTTGTTTTTCTCATCCTTGACGACCTACCGCGCCTGGGACACACTCGAATCCCACAAAATACAATATACACCCAGAAATCTACACCCTTGGGAAAAACCTCAGTGTTACGAATCGTTTTCTGAGCCCGCTCAACTCCAGGTAACCCGCTGCTTATCATCGTGCCAATATGCCTTCAGCCTTACGATATACGAAGAGCGCACCCTGTAATTTGCATCACAACGGCTGAACCACCAATAAAAAACAAAAAAAATCCTGTCTTTCCGCCATCTAAACCGCTACCGTTAGCTACGCTAATACAAGATGGGAACACAGTGTCAACAGACGTCTTCTTCGCACATTCTTTTATATCACTTTTCCACAGAATCCCAAGTATCGCCGATGCGAGACCATCCAACCTCCACTCGCGTTTCCTTTTACACATAACGTCCACGGTTTAACTGAACAATGTTAAAAACAAGTTGGCTATCAATGAGAGGCGAGAACATTTCTTGCAAATGCGTCATCACACAGTTTGCCTTACACATGCAGTGGGAACACTCCCCGACCTTTGTACCTTCTTTCTCAAACGTTACGTTTACCAATCGACCAGCCACATGAAGTGGAGACACCCGTCCACTTTCCACAACATTTCTCTTTTTCTTCTTAAAACTTACGTTAGACATCAGCCACAAACACGAGGTGGGAACACCCCACCACCTTCCACATTTCTCTATCTCTCTTTTCAACTCACGTCGATAAAATCAGTCACACACATAAGGTGGGAACACCCCTCCACGTTTCCACATCTTTTTTTTTTTTTTAACTCATGTTGAAAAAATTAGCCAGCGACATAAGGCGGGAACCTCCATCCACAATTCCACATCTCTCCTCCTTTTCCTTTCCAAACTCACATTTTACAAAATCAGCCACAAATCTGAGGTGGGAACACCCATCCACTTTATCACTTCCTTTCTTTTTTATTTTTTTTTTTCCATTTTTTTTTTTCATTTTCCAACTCAGCCACAAATACAAGGTGGGCACACCTATCCACCGTACCACTTCNCCCCTTTTTTTTTTTAAACACACCATTTACCACAAGACAAAAAACATGAGGTGGGAACACCTATCCATCACCTCCCCTTCACTCCTTGTTCATCTACACAAAACACCCGAAGACTATCACAACGCATTAAGCACACACAGCAACACTATCCCTACAACAAATTGCAACTTGTAACCGAGGAGAAAGACCA
>NW_017802713.1:4258367-4310291 GCF_001625305.1 Branchiostoma belcheri
GGGGAGCCGAGCCGGTGGTACGGGAAGCTGAGCCGGCGGAGCGGGAGGCTGCGCCGGCGGTACGGGAAGCTGCGCCGGCGGAGCGGGAGGCTGAGCCGGTGGCGGCGGGGCATTCCGCTGCTGGGCGGTCGCTGCTGGAACACGTGGCCTGATCATCTTACTCTCCGCTCTAACCTCCCCCGACGCGGCGTAGGTTGCAAAAGGGCAGAACAGATGCATTCTCCTCTACATAAAGGATCCATAGCCAGGTGGAAATGTCCAGGTGTGTAATTAGAACACGTGGACTGCTCCCGACCAGGTGTCACCTCTTAAGGACGCGAAACCAGGTCAGGAGCGTCCCCGCGTCCTACTTAGAATACGTGAAAATATTGCAGTGGGATTCTGAAACACATGTCCCAGGCCAGAAGGGGATAATTTTTGTTTCAATGCAAGGCCATTTGGCCACTTCTAGGCATAGAGCTAGCCTGTAACTATAACAGCAACTCTTCTCCCTGAGTCAGAAACATCATCACAAGTAGTGAGGACTAACTGACCCAATAAGAAGCAGGGGTTACGAGGCTGGTCGGGAAAATTCCCTACCCCTTTTTAGACCATAATGGTTTGTTCCACTTCCGCTCACGTGGGTTCTTTAACGTGCTTGAGGTGTGTCTCTCCTCAAACACGCGCCTCCATTTTAACGTCCCAAGACGCCCCTAACCGAAGCTAGGTACTCATTTTCACCTGAGTGAAGTGAGGAAAATCGTGTTAAGTACATTTCCCAAGGGTACAACGTCGCGGCGCATGTTCGGACTTGTTCGGGTACGACCCGGAATCGAAACCGTTTCACAGTCCTGTGATGTACCACTACACCATACGACGCCACAATAATGCAGTATATGGACAATAGTACTAGTATGCATTTGAATTTGATAATGTTCAGTTTTATATCAAAGTTTAACCTAAGGAACTAATATAAGCACGAATATAATGTACGTAATCCATGTGTAATGTGACTCTTTTATGCTGTTGTACTACATAAAACAGATCACATTCGCGATCTCATGACTTTGCGATGGAGCGGTCATCGTGAATACCGCGAAAATTAAACCACCACGATCATTTCAAGAGGGCCTGAAAGCCCTTTTTCGTAAGGCGTAATCAGGCCGTTTTAGACTTCGTAATTCGTAGGCAGCCTCCGCAAAAATCAACGTAATTCGTAATAGTACTACATTAGCCGCAAATCGTAAAGTCGTAATCAGCTCTGAGACTTTAACGTAATTCGTAATAGGCGGAGAAAATTTTGCGTAATTCGTAATCACTACCCCCCCTTGCAGGCCCTCTTTCAAGATTTACAGTAGCTAATCATGATCCAGTACTCACATAGACGACATGGACGTTGACAGCTGTCTATACGACACAACCACCATTGCTGTCGCAACCACCAACAAGACGAGAGACATCCTCTTAAGATCTAAAATCCTCATCATAATGCTGAAATGAAACAAATTTGTCTAATTCGAAATGTTATAACGAACCATCGCAAAGCGTATGACAGGTGTGCCGCTAGGTCATTTTGGAATGGTAAATTATTAATCGAGATGCACTCTATAATATCATTACAATTCAATTTGACATTATCCAGTAATACAGTTTGAATCATCGGTGGGAATTGTCTACCTATATGTCTAACCTTCACTGGCAAACTAGGCTGAACCATCTGCATGAACACATAATGTGTTATCCTTACTACGATTAGAAGTAGGTCATATTCATAACATCTTTACTAGTATTTCTGTTATCGTAGAGGACCGACCTGTTTAGCGTTATTTTGAAGAGATCTTTAAAAAAAAGGCGTCTGCCACACCGCGCCGTCTAGCTTTTGGCACTCCTTATTGCAATGTCGTGTACACCTGTAACGTTTATACACCTACAGTATCTCCGGATCCCATTAACTTTGTTAGAAATTCCTTTGTGCACGGGCCCCGACATTTTACTGGCCCTTACTCGGCGCAAAATTCGTTCGTAGTATCTTATTTTGCACTGATGAATTATTGAATAGTGATACACTCTATGATACTACAATTACTGTTCAAACATTTAGCAGTACAGTTTGAAAGGTCTATTCATGAGTAACGTTTACCTGGATATCTAACATTCATCAAAGCTTACTGAACCATATGCATGAACACGCACCATATGCATGAAAACGTAAAGTTTGTGCTATATGGACTACAATTTCAAGTAGGGCCAAGCTCGTAGCAGCTTACTAGTACTTCTCTTACCGTAGTAGACCGGCCGGTTCAGTCGTATAAGCGTTATTTCGTTCCAAAACAAGGCGTCTCTCACACCGTTCTGTCTAGCCTTTGGCATGTAATTATTCCAAGGCCATTACCTGTGACGTCACACCTGCCAACTAACAACATCTCCCATCAGCCTTTCTGCGAAATAAGCGCCTTTTGTGCTGAGGCACTACACAGTTGACTGCCCTTTGACATTGAGACAAAAAAAAACAACAAGGTTTGAAGCACCATGGAGGGAGGGGGGGTATTTGAGGGTGAAATCTCATCAGTTAAGAGGTGACCGCATGTCATGATAGGCTTCATACGTGTTGAATCAGTAATGAAAATGACCTTTCTCCATTTTGGGGTTCTAGCTACCCCCATGAGAGAGTGGAATAATCGTCAGCTCTCAACAGCAATAAGGTTCCGGGTCGGAGTTTAAGCAGTAAATCGCCGAAAACGTGACTTTGTATGGTATGTTTTGGCCGCGATATCCCTGAAATCGTAATATCTGTGTACATATCTTTGTATTTTCTGAAAAGCCTGTTAGTTGTAGCCGTTATAGGTGGCGAAGTGTTGGTGGTCCAGCGAAGACTTCCTGGTATTCGTCCGCGCGCATGGTTATGTGGCCTTTTCGCCTGACCGCCGGGATGGTACGTTCTATATGCGTTATGGGTGTGTTCGGGCCATCGAAGATAGCGATAAACTTATCGCATCGATTTTAATAGTATTAAATTCGTTTTTTCCATGCAGCCATGGTTAAAAATGACGAAAAAAATTACCCCTTTTTTAAAAATATACTTTGATGTGCCTTATTTACCCCTAAATAAATTGGGCGCAGAAAATATCAATCAAGTGCATTGATAAGCGGCACGGCACCCCTTTCCACCAAAAGAGTGAAAAATTCCGACCCGCGTTTAGCTTGGTCCAAGTGGTTTCCTCACTGTGTGGGCTGACGGATTCACTTGGGCAAGGGTGGACATTGCTGACAGTGCTGAAGTTGTGTGGTGCTTTTAAATTGCACCTTCTGTACTTGCAGGCCTGGTCACTGTCGAAACTGGGCTGTACTTGTAGTTGTAGGCCTAGCCATCCTGTCCTTTTAGTCGGCTAGGTCAGAAACTTGAAAACCCAAAAAAATGATAAAATGTGAAAACCCATAAAAATTGTGTGTGTGTGTTTGTTTTTGGATTGGTGTAGGGATGGACCGAGAGGGTGGGTGGGATGATGTGCTGCAGTGCTGAGCCGATCATCAATTTGTCTAGTTTGTATCAGTGGATATGGGCCTTTGGCCAAAGAATTGATAAGAAACCAGTATATGCTCTGAACCCAGTATATGAAATACTTTTCTCAAAAGAGTACAGAAATGACAGCCTGTCGGGCTGAGGGTGTCAAATTGCTCGAAATACGGAGGGAAACTCCGGTCCGAGACCATAAAGCCAATTATGATACATACAAGCCAGTCAAAACAACTCGCTTTAATAGGTCATGGGTCGCGGCTGTTACACCATTATTACATTCGCCAAGAAGGGTCTGTTTTCATGGGCCTTCGTGTGTGTGTGTGTGTGTGTGTGTCTGTCTGTCTGTCTGTCGACGTGTGTCTGTCTGTCTGTAAACAAGATATTTCGAGAAGGCTTAAATGGATTGTCTTCATATTTGGTAGGTGGATAGGTCTTGACCGGTGCAATGGCCAAGTGGGTACTCACCGTAGAGTGCTTGTATTGCATTCGGTAGGTCGTGAGTTCGATCCCCGGCCGTGTCATACCAAAGACTTTAAAATACTGCTTTTCCTGCTTAGCACTCAGCATTATTTGGAAAGAGTATGAGAGTTGGCGTCTTAAGAACCGATTGACCGATCGTCATGATTTTTGATAATGTAGGTAGCTTAATCGATGCTTACAATGTGATGTATGTGATTTGCATAATGTATGAGGAAATTCTATAAATCAGTTGTATTACATGATATAGGACTATTCAAGCTTGCGGCATATGTAATTGCGAATGAGTGAAACACAGGCAGGTATTGATTATGTAAATTAAGACTTAATTTGCATAATCAAAGAGAAAATGTTGTAACTCAGCAATGGCAACTGCCTGGAACTTCGTACTTGAGGTATTTGAAAGTGAAGTGAAAGTCATCAAACATAACTCATTCAAATAATGACCTCATTTGCATAATTTATGTGGAAATGCCAGAATGGCATTCTTTGTTAAACTTAAGATGACACTATCTTCTGGTGGAGAATATGATCAACTGAAATGAGGATCCTATTTGCATAATCAGGGGGACTAATCTATAATTTGTGCGTCATAAAGATTAACATCTTTGGCGAAGGTATGAGATCATGGAACTCTTGTTCAGTACTAGGACGCCGAATAAGCAAAAGTCTTTTATAGGTCGATGATGTTAAACATCGAAAATTGATCAAATGTTTCCTAAACACAGAATGTGAAGTTTGAAACAAAAGTTGTACATGTTGTACATTGCCCTACCTCCTACCTGATGTCGTCCCCAGGACGATAACTGCTACCAGAAGTAAACTCGTTCCCAGCTGCAGCATTGTCAAGTAAATGCGAGGCAGTGCACAAATAGTGCTAGTAGAAGGCAGACTTTTGGCTGAATAAGCTTAAGCTGTCATAAACGTCGATAAAACCCGTACCCTAACTTTAGTCATGAAGTTGTTCATGAAGATTCTTTCAGCTGAAGCTAGAATCAACAGACATTTTCTACCCGTCACGGCATGCAAATTATTGTCCAGCAGTGTACATTTCCGCTTCCCCATATGTGGACACTTGAAAATGAAAATCCTCAACAGTGTTCTCAAGTAACATGGGGGTGTCAGAAGTGATGTTTTTAGATATTTTCAGTGCCATTTCTGCTAGATCATGCTCTAACATGTGTATCATTTTTGTTTTTGGATATTTTATATACAGTACTCTCCAAGCAGAGGTTTGGGTTTTGGGCGTATTTTTAGCGTGTTTTAGGATTTTTATCGGGGTTTCTCTTTTGCACTGAATTTTTTTTTCACTGGGTTTGGTGGGAAAAAATTCAGTGCAAAAAAGAAACCCCGATAAAAAAAGGCGAAAAACACGCTAAAAATACCCCCAAAACACAAACCTCTGCTTGGAGAGTAATTTTATATACTTAACGGTTACAGTTCAATCGATACATGATACAACTTACATCGTTTCGGCCCTCTACAGTAGCACTCCGTCAATTCAAGCTTTTTTTCTTTCCTTTTTTTAAACAAAATATCATCATTTGTTATACATGTAGGATACAGTTGGAATATCTTTTGATGATACAATTCTATGGAACGCTATTATATAAGGGCAAATCATAAATCAAGTGTTTTTGGATACGTATTTCCAGTAATCCGTATTTTTCTCCAGGCAGGCGAAGATAGATGAAAATACAAAAGCCTAACAAGAGTTCCAAGATCTCATACCTCCATGAAATATGGGCTTGCTTTATCATACTTCATTTCAACATGTCCTCATTAATTATGCAAATGACCTCGAAATCAACATAATATATGTATAGTGGTGCTAACCTTCAAGTAACTTACACATGTCACGAGGTATAAAATTCCCTCATTCACCAATAAGGAGTCACAGAATTTTCACATTAATTATGCAAATTAGGTCATAATTTGCATAATTGGTATCTGTTGATGTTCTGCCTGCCACAGATTAAATAGATTACATGTATAGTAGTACTATTATATAAAAGACTGTAATTATAGAATTTCCTCCTTAATTATGCAAATTAAGTCCTCATTTGCATAATTTGCTTCTATGTATGTATGTATGTTTTACAATTTTCAGACCTACATGGTCTTTTGCTACATGCCTAACAGTATGGAGTCATTTTAACTTATTGATTTTATAGTTCCACATCCGCCTATTTCCTGCATGTCTAGCTATTAAACTGTTCAAATGATAAGGGACTGTACGATATTTACCGGGGGGGGGGAGGGCTGGTGCACTGGAGGGGAGGGCCATTGAAAACTTTTTTGGCCCGGGGGGAGGGCCATCGAAAAAATATCTTAACCGAGGGGAGGCCATCGAAAAAAAAATCAGCCTTGGGGGGAGGGCCACTGAAAAAGTTTTCCAAAATATGGCGTCGCGTAGTACCGAATTACAAGAAATACGCCGTAAATTCGAAATATAGTACGCACTTTTAAAACTTTTCCAAATCCCAAAAGTGTCTCGGGCCGTCGCCAAAGTCGGGGTGCGAGGTTTTTGAGGTTGAGGTTTTCCCCCGACAAATCCGTGGACGACCCAGGGATATATATAGCGGAACACCGGCACGGGGAACTTGGAACGACATCGATCGTCCATAGCATGTTTAGATAAGAATATTGACGAGTGGAAATAAAGTTGATCTTCAAATATGAACATAATTCCTCTGACTATCGTCGATATTTACACCAAGTTGTGGTAAAAAAGAAGTCAAGTCACCCACGGTAAGAAAATGTTGGTCACTAGCAATGACGCCCGGCGCTCCGTCATGCCGACCGGCCGTCCCCCAGCCAGCCGACGCCGATCTCAGTGGAACTCCGGCCGAAAATATAACCCCCCGTAAGTACATATAAAATTGTAAGAGGGTTTATGAGCGGTAATATTTGAAATGGTCCGCAAGCCGTGAAGTTTTTGATCGTCGTAAACAAAACGTAACGTGATAAAATAACAGTTGTGCCTCGACTGATGGTCAATTCTAATGCACTTCCGGCTTGAGTTTAACTCAGAAATCTTCGACAAAGATTTTACCCCATGCCGTTTCAAAGGTTCAGTTGACAGATATTGTTATCCATGTTTCATTTCGTATCACAAATATTTTTAAATCTTGATAAACGCCATGGGAAATTACTTTGTAGCGGACTATACCAGCCAGTGCAGTACGACGTGAAAATGCCAGCTAGATGTACTCTCCCACCCGACTGTTCGGCAAGCTACAATGATATGGGCGGAGTTATCTTAAAATGTAGTCTTTGATGAAAGGCCGGTGGGTGGGGTGCTGAGCGCGCCGACAGGCAAAGTGCACCTACAGCTGAAGAACAAAGAGGGCCGTGGCAGCGCTGAGGACAGCTTTCCAGAACCTGGGCCCCGGGAAGGAGATCTTTCTTTCCTCTGAACAGAATGTACTTATAAGTTTTACGGAGTACAAAATAATTAACACGTGTTTATTCCTTAGAAGTGTAACGGGTGGCAAATTTTAAGGCAGCACCTCTACAGTAGCATGAATACTCCGCCCAGTTCTCCGCCTCGATGATCGTTAATTAATTGCTCTCCATGGGTTGATCGGGCGGGTGCTATTTTAAGTGTTCGGTGCATTTCGTATACATGTAGCAAAAAAAAAACAGCAAAGCTACGTACTTGTACATCAACATTCAACTACCCCCCGCTACCGATGAAGTCAATATTGAAATACGGTCTTTTTTCACGAATCTTTATTGACCATTGCTTGTTTGATCACCAACGTTCTCCGGGATCCAAAGCTGTACGTTTCGCCGCACTTGCCTTACCTTTCGATGCGATGGTGACGTCTTGCAAGTCGGCTGCGGCCGGCGGTGAAAACAAGCCCGAACATGGAACGTTTCCCGCTACGTTACCATACAATCACGCAGTACACAGCATAAATCTGGTTTTTAACAATTTTAAAGCTGCAATTTTAAATTTGTTTGGAACGATGAACTGTCTTTAAGACCAGAGGTACCGGCCGTGCGTAGAAGGGGTGCGTACTTTTCCATCAGAGTTTTTCCATTTCAGACGGGAATATTTGTCTCCCATCAGCCCCAAATTGGGGGCGCGTACCTTTAATCGGGATGCGTACTTAATTTGGGAATTTACGGAGGGATAAAGAAAAGTGGGGGGAGGGCCATCGAAAAAAATTTGAGCCGGGGGAGGCCATTGAAAAAATTTTACCGGACCATTTGCACCAGCCCTCCCCCCCCGGTAAATATCGTACAGTCCCTAAGTGTAACTGTTCACAATCCATCAGCAGAGATCTCTCAGGAGGGTTGTCTCCTCCGCACACGTAGGCCTTGAGGGTGCGCCTAACCAGCCTGGAGGGGTCCATGCGAAGAATGTGGCCAAGGTACCGGAGAATTTGCATCTAATTATGTACAACTTTCTCCCAGCTACCTACACACAAAAATTGATGAAAATACGTTGTTCCTATCTGGAATTATTGGCTTTTAAAGGTTTCGCCAGAAAGTCCCCTGCAGTTCCAGAACAATCTGCTAGGGGGACAAAATTCACACCACTTATTTCTGACAGGAAAAGCTATCTGTCACCAAAAAGTCAAGACCATAGCATGTTCAGGACAAAAGATACAAAAACCGGAAGTTCTGCTGCAGTACCAAGGTCATCCACCAGGAGGCCCATATTTGACCTTGACCTTTGTCTTCCCAAGACGTATCAGCATACCAAATATCATCACAATCCATAAAGGCGTTCTGAAGTTATGCTGACCACAAAGTTGCGGAAACACACACAGACAGACAGACAGACACACAGACACACACAGACATACAGACACGCCAAAAACAATACCTCCATTTTTCATGGAGGTAAAAACACATAAAGACACTGAGCCGAACCCTACATCTGCTTGGATATTGGAACATACCAAGCCAACATTGCTCAGAGCGTCAGAAAGAGTATTTACGTTCTGGGGCATGGCGCGAAACTGCTGACCAATCACAGCGAGATCTTCTACTAATTCTGACCAATCATCGCCAGGCGTCTGGGTCAGCGTTGTTCTTTCGCGCCATTTTTCAGCTGATAGCGTCCCGGCAACTGAGAAAAGGTCAACAAATTTTCTCCCAAACCGTGCAAATTCCGGGCGATCTAAACACATCCAGGTACAAATAAGATCCGGGTTGTACCCCAGAATTAGTACTTGTTTACGTTTTGTAATAACAGGCTGCTGAAGGGAGGATTTTCGCCCCAAATTTGGATCATGTGACCTGATCTTTTTCTGCTACATTCACATCCAGACGTGCAACAGAGAGACTGGTACATATTTTTGCAGAGGTAAGTTTATGCTTGTGCCTTTCAATAACAACAGCAGCGAGTTGTTGTTTGTGCTAAATCACTGTGTACTATTCTGTTCAAGATTGGAGAGTCTGGCACATATTTTGGGCGGGCTAGCGGTTTTTTTTAACCACAGTATACCCCGGGTCTGCGTTGTATCAAACCAGGTCACCATGTACTAGGTCCTTTTCCGGCCGACCATTTTTTGGAGGTCATTTACATTTTTTCATACACTTCTCGTCAATAAAAATAGTAAGTTTTATTGCAAATTCATGCCCGAAGGCTAATTGCATGAACAGAAGAAACATTTGTATAAAAACAGGTAATAAGTACACATATAACTACTGATAACTATTAAGAGACTACTAGTAGAAAAAACTACTGGGTTTGACTTCTTTTTTGAAGACAGAGGAAGACAAAGGATCCCACTTTTTCTATAATTTGTGGGTTTTCGGATGTTATAAAATAAAATATCACAACGCAGGGTGCTTATGATTGTATCAAAATCATTGCGACTGTGTTGTTGCAGAAGTGTTGTTTAAATCGAATCGTCGGTTGGTCAAGCATTTTTTTTCAACACATGCCCGGACAGGCCTCAGAACCGGGGTCAGATTTTGTCAACATCTTGTTTTTGTTTGTCGCCGTATTGGTAAACATGCGCATGCTACAGTTTGTCCTAAATTCTCAACGAGATTTTGCTATCCAAAATTATCCTTACACGTGCTTTAATGTGAAATGTGTGTGTGTTTGTGGTTAGCTATAATTTTTTCTGGCGTCCTACTGTCTGTGGCACATGTAGGGTCTCACTGAGGGTCTCTTCTAGCAGTTCTCTGTAATAAATTGCAGACATCGATAGCCTGATGGGTATGCACTATCATCAAATATCTGCTTTTGATCTTATTTTAGAAGTCAGTAAGTCACGTCATGAAGCAAATATTTATGAAGATTATTTCATCTGAAGCTATCAGCAGACATTTTCTACCCGTCATGGCATGCAAATTATTATTCAGCTGTGTACATTTCTTGATGAATGATATTGACAGCAACATTTAGCATTTTTGGCTGTCACGTTTTTTTTAAATATCGGAATCATAATTTTGCATTGTATTTCTATGTGACAAGAACAAAATGAGGTATATGTAGAGTTGGGCAGTGTAGACCAACCTCCTAGTACCTTCCCACACACTTACTATCGCTAGCTACTTTCTTGTCTCTCGTAGACACAATTTATGCAGGCAAAACACTAACGCCGTGAAACACTAATGTACAAAAACTGCATTTGCATCTGAGTGTACAAAAACTGTGTATGTCATTTTTTTTCTGTATATAAATTGGCCTGGCTTCAGATTGTACACCAGGCCAGGATGCTTCGTACAGTTTGACATTAGGTATAATTTGAACATGTGTCAAAAGCAGGCCAATTTGAAATTGCATGCAGGAAAAAATTGACGTACACAGTTTTTGTGTGCTTTCTGCAGTTTTTTATACATCGGGTGTTTACCTGTGTGTAAATCAGGTCATACCCAAGTTAAAGTTTATTGCAGATCAGTTGTAACAGGCACAGTGTAAGGAAAAGTGTTGTATAAGACTACTAGATAATTATATTGGTCTAGAAAATTCTACATATAGATTCTTATACATGTACATTGTCATCATCGGCGGTAGATTGCGTCCGAGCTATACAATATTAGCTAAGCACGCCGGCAGAACGTACTGCACCTGCGCGAAACCCGTAATGTATTGTACATAGCAGTTCGGCAGAATGTCTCATATAAGGTTGTATTCGCTCATATGAGGCATTTCGACAGTAGTTTCCAAATGTTGTGTCGGAAAGAATATCCTCTGCAACAGGCAAAATTCTGATGCAACGTTGACCAAAAACCCAATGAAAAACGCGAAAATACGGGGTTCTGCGCAGGCGCAGTACATTCTGCCGACGTGCTTATTAGCTATACAATATTGATAGAAAACACAGTGCACAGTGTAAGGCAAATCATTGTCTAAGATGACAGGCTTTTTTCATAAATCTTTTGCGTATAATCTACAGGTAAACCAAAAGCATACATTATCAGTCGATGAAGGCTAGACATTTACAAATCCTAGATTTCCAGTCAATCCATTGATCTGAAGTGACATGAATCAAAGTTGAAAAGTGTCTTTTCAGCAAATATTATAAAACGTACAGACTCCAGTCAGGATCTCTGCTGGTACTAGTGGTAGATTCGCTCGGGATTCAAACCCAGAACCTTCTGATTCAAAATCAATAACCCTAACGACAAGACCACCTTGCCACTTTGAATTTCTACACTTCTATGCTGTTCAACCTTCTCTCCGCTTGCTCAACAGAATTTGTTACATTTCATGCTATAGATAAATTTAATTTCATCCTAGAAGGTAATAACCCTCACTGTGTACAAATAGGTAAATATATCAAAGAATGCTTAGACCTTAGAACAAGTAGTATTAGTTGACTCATCTATTGTTTTGTACGTAGGTTAATATCTTTGTACCCATGTATTTGTCTGTATGTCTACATGCAGTTTTAGACTTTATGAAAGTCGCTGTACTTTTGTTGTGTCAATAAAGTTCTTTTATGTCCTGATTTTCCTGTATTCCTGTAGGTTTTAGTTTGCGTCCAGTAGTACTATGGAGGCTGACCTGAGAAGACTGGCCTCCGCCCTGTCCCTGTCTGCAGACATCACTGACGAGGCACTGCACATCCTGGCAGAGGTCGGGAGTAAGGCTCACGGCAAAGGACAGGTCAGAAATACCTCTTTCTTTACTTCCCGGTTACTTAAGATTCTTCTGGGTGGGTTTTGGTGTTCTTCTTTCACTGTACCTTAACTGAGAAGTGGAACGTTATGCTTTTTGGCTCAGCCCTTCTTGTGCTGATTTTGATGGAGGTGTTTGAAATAGAACGCATGTTGGTAGTTCAATGTGTTTGATCCAAATTGGTTTATATATAGAACAGTTTGATATGTTCCATAACATGTTACTGTGTTTTTTTCCCTACTCAGGTGCCCCAGCTGTGTTGTGTGGCCTGCATCTATGTAGCTGTCACAAAATCAAGGTGAGCCAACTACGGCTGTGTACCTTATATGACTGTTAATGTATTTCGTGGTTTGTAAAGTCATAGTAGTAGATACATACAGTACAGACCACGAAATACGCATCAAGTTCTGCGGGACGTACCGCGATATTCCGCAGGACGTCCCGCAATATTCCGCAGGACGTCCCGCAATATTCCGCACGACGTTCCGCAATCTTACGCACGGCGTTCCGCAATCTTACGCACGGCGTTCCGCAATCTTACGCACGGCGTTCTGCGGTATTTCGCAGGGCGTACCGCGGTATTTCGCACGACGTCCCGCAGTGCACCTGAGAGCACTTTCGCAGAACTTTGCGAAAGTTCCGCAGAACACCTCTCCGTAAGGCCGCGTTTCCGCAGAAATACGTCCTTTTCATATGCAGGCCACCCGCGCCGTGGGCGGAGAAAGATCACACCCGGTTTGTTTACATTTTCTATAGCGCGGAGTGAAAATGTTCATGAGATCTGCCGATATTTTTTACCCAACAGTGAAGATCGTAAATTCCTGAGCTAGAATGTGGTTTAATAGATTGAGTTAAGATTTCTACCTCTCTGAAACGTGCATGTACACAAATATATTTATTGAAAACATGATCGCTGTGGTCTGAATTGTTACAGGGTTCTAATTAGCGGGAGCTTTGTTTCTTGATCTTGTGTTTCTTGTTTTGAAACCCACGCTGATCGCGGAACACTTCCCGTTGGAATGAACGCCAAAATTGCGTCAAATACACAATAAACCCACATACAAATACAGTATATATGTATTCCCGAAAGATTCTTTCAGTCCTGAATTTATTTACTAGAATAGTCTATTTTTGGTCGTACAAAACAAAACATCATTTTGAAAGAAATACATAATTTTACTCTTTGTCCGTCACCCCACGCCGCCGCTGGCTTCCGAGCCAGTACAATTTCGTACAATTCGCAAAGTTACCATTCTGGGATTTAGATGTTTAAAATATACATTCTAAGGAACAGTTTCGTATGTAGTTTGTGTGGTTTTGAGTTAATTAGCGCGAGGATTGGCGAGAATGCAGAGGGTTCGTAGCGGTGGACGTGTGTTGCACTCGAGTGGGAGGGAGCGCTTCGTAACGTGCGTCCAGAAATGCCGGACAATTTTGATCGTGAAAAATCGTACAATTTGTAAATATAGCGATCTTGGATTCGGATGTATTGAGAAATACATTTGTAAGGAACAGATTCATGTATTGTTTGTGTAGTTTTGAATAAACCTGCGCGAGGATGTAGAGGGTGCGATGTAGTGGGTGCGATGAAAATGGAGTCGATTTTTTTGCCAAAAAAAAAAACGGCAACGCACCCGAAAAATAAATAAACACGGTACGGGACAACCCGAACTTGACGTGTTTATGCAAAATTTGACGCAGATTCATTCGTTCTCAGACTATATTAAAAAGTTGACTCTGTGAAAAATTTTGGGATGAAATCGGGACAAGAAAATTACAAAGCCGCGCCGGCCGTGCAGGGCGGAACAAGCTACTGTCGTCTAACAATCTTCAGGCGGTGTCTCTGGGCGGAGTCTCAACTCTTCTGCGGCCCGGTTGGTGGGCGGGTCCCCGTCTGCGCGCTGTGATTGGCGCGCCGGAACGCCACGTGGTCTGCGGCGCCAGGGAGTCTACCAGTGCCGCTGCTGCTACGTGCTGTTACGTGCTGTTACTATGGCGACGTGCGTGGGAACGCCCGGCCCAACAGCGTGGCGAACGAAATGTATCAATTTTTGATGCGTGTCAACAAAGCCATGGGGCGTAAAGAACCCTTGAATTATGCTTCGCGCTTGGCACAATAATATTAATTCTCATATGCAAAAACGACTCTGAATATTACCACGAGTCTTCCGTCAGCAACAACAAACGAACGCCTGAATCTACACACGTACACTCGAATAGAGAACCTAGATAATACTAGTAACGTTAGTAGATTATACATACAGTCGGTAAAGATCGGAACTGTAACGAAGATAGGCGAATATAAATTTGTCACATAGACACCAATCACAGAGCCTCGGTTATAGTCGGTGAAGATCGTGTTTGTAACGAAGACGGGCGAAATCATTGGAGCAGCCCAGCTAGACTGTTGGCGCCGACGGCAGGGGCGGCAACTTCTTCAAAGGGAAACGCCTGTCGATCAAGTATAATATGTGCGTGTGGCTATGGGAAAATGCCTCGCTCTAAAATGTATCACGTAGTTCTGAATCGATAATCACAAACAGCAAGGAGCTTCTACAACATATAGCGTCCTTGCAAACAGGGACAATATCAAACTTCGTTATTTTTGGCCACAGAGTCGAAGCATTTAAAGCTTAAAATTTTAAAAAGTGGTTTCTTCGGCGAAGTCATGCCTTGCAGAAAATGTTGACGATACACATTACGTGTTCGACCGCAGGTCATTGACCTCCAGCTTGCGTTGTTCCAGCGGAGAAGAGCGTCTGGCAGTTTTTATAATAGCGTCAGATTTTGTTTGTTAAATCATACACAGGCATTCATGCATCTATCATTCTTCCAACTAGTTCGTAGTTATGTGAGATGTTTATTGGAATCACACGGATCGGAACAAACTCAGCGTATCAAATAGTAAACATCAATCGCCCAAGCACAGCCGGCAGCGTGGACCCGCCGCGCTGATAATCCCCGATATTGTCCACAAATTATCAACAAATACGTGAAAATGAGGTGGAATAAGTGTCATGTAAATCTCAGAATACAAAGGCTGCTCATTAACGACCGAAATCTTGCGAAAGATTTCTTACGCAGAAGAAGTTTCGCAGCGGCGTTTCCATTACCAGTGGACAGTTCTGCGAAATTCTGCGGGACGTCCCGCAATCTTACGCACGGCCTTCCGCAATCTTACGCACGACCTTCCGCAATATTTCGCACGGCCTTCCGCAATATTCCGCACGGCCTTCCGCAATATTCCGCACGGCGTTTCGCGATATTCCGCACGGCGTTTCGCGATATACCGCAGGACGTACCGCGGTATTTCGCAGAACGTCCCGCGAAAACTGATGCGTATTTCGTGGCCTGTGCTGTATATGTCACAACTGGGATATGGCATTAATTCCATTCATACTATTCACATACAAATGCTTTTTAGAGTTTTAAAAGAAACATTACACAACAGATCTCGTACAACTTTTTACAAATTTACATATACAAGAAGCTCCCACTGAAATTAGTTTTTGGATGCAGTAATGATACTTATTATACCTGTTTGTTGTAAATGTTGCACTTCACATTTCCAGGTTTCAAGAGACAGAAGATGACAGTTCCCCAGACAGTGTTAACGTCTTCGCTCCCTGTGTGACACTTCAAGACATACTGACCAAGGCCAATGCCAAGTAGGTTCTCATCAATTTTATTAACATCTTACACAAAGTCATACAATTCTTAATATGAACAACATTTTTGATAGTGTTGTCACATGATCACACCAGATCACATAATATATTATATCTGTCAGACGGGAAAAAATGCATCTAAAAAGATCTCCAATGTAATGTCAGCCAGTAAAACATACAGTATGATACTCCTGTATATCTAAAAGTGCCAAGTTGGTCTTTTGGTTAGGGTTGCTCACTTAGAATCTGAAGGTTCTGGGTTCAAATCCCTGGCAGGCCCCATTGTTGTGTCCTTGGGGAAGGCTCTTTATACCTATTTTCTTGGGTTACCGATACCTGTCCAGTACCTAAAACTTTGTACCTGTATCAGTATGTATCTAAATCTCTGTACTGGCAACATTACCTAAACTTCTTTACCAGTGCCTGTAGCAGTACTTTAACCCCTGGTACCTGTACCTAAACCTTTTTACTGGTACCTGTACCTAAACCTTTTTACTGGTACATGTACATGTACCTGTACCTAAACCTTTTTACTGGTACCTGTACCTAAACCTTTTTACTGGTACCTGTACCTAAACCTTTTTACTGGTACCTGTACCTAAACCTTTTACTGGTACCTGTACCTAAACCTCTGTAGTCCCTGATGTTTAGGTATGCAGCATTAATGTTAACTTGTGCAAATTGTTCACCATTAAGTGAATAATGTCTCTGTTGCAGTATTGTGATGTTGTTTCACGCCATGAAGACATCACATTGTATGGAAGACGCCAGTTCCCATGTCAGAGAGGCGTACAGTCAGCTACAGCGGAAGTACTGTATCGTGGCAGCCCTGCACCTCAAGTTTGAAAAGTAAGTGCCGAAATTTTTGAATTTTCGTATATACACAAAAAGTGCTTCTCTCACCTTGCTTACATTTCAATGTCTATCAGACAAAAGGTGTCTGTGACATTGAAACGTAAGCAAGGTGGAAAGAATCGTGGTTGTGTAAAAGAAAATCCCACTAGAGAAGTAACATTTGCAAAGCAAATGCATAATGTTAACCTTCGGACATGGTCTGCCCTGTTAATTTTTACTCAAACACATTCACATACATGTACTACTAGTATATGGTGACAGGAGTAGAGTATACCATGAAATTGCAACATTACATGTATGTAACCCAACACCAGTCACCATGGTGGCAGACGTCAACAAAAATGTCATTGGCCAGGTCAGAGGTTAATGTTTGGAACAGAAGAGGAGGAAGAAACTGAGTAAAAACAATATGTTTTCCTTCGGTAAACATAGATATCCTATGTTCTACCAACCTGTTGAAATTATTTTCTGAAGTTCTATTGTGTAGTTCTGTCAACCAAATATGGTGGTACTGATAGTTACTTGTGGGATGAAAATGTTGTTTTGGGTGGTTTGTATGTTTTGGTTCCAGAGTTAGGAGGGTGGTGTAATAGTCAAGTAAGTTGCTCAAACATATATAAAAGTGAAAGCTTTTGATTCGCTTGAATGGAATTACCTAGATAAAACACTACAGACCTTTAATTTCGGCCCAGGGTTCAGAAATGGATGTCGGTACTGTATAAAAACGCTTGTAGCTGTGTTATAAATAATGGCTTTATTTCTGAATGGTTTAGTCTTGAAAGAGGAGTAAGACAGGGAGACCCCCTTTCGGGCCTACTCTTCATAATAGGACTTGAACCACTCGCCAATAAAATTCGATCAGATGAAAGAATTGGCGGAATTATCATAAGCAAGCAGCTAACAAAAAACCTAATGTACGCTGACGACACCACAATCTTGACAAATGGAGTTGAGTCAGCGAAAAATGCTCTGTCAGTCTTAGAAACGTTTGAATATTGCTCAGGACTTCAAGTTAGTAAGAAAAAAACAGAAGCCATGTGGCTGGGTACAAATAAGGACAGAAAGGACACACCTCTAGGTGTCCACTGGCCAAGCAAGCCAATCAAATGTCTTGGGGTCCATTTCTCCTATGACAGAAAGAAATGCGAAGAACTGGACTTTGATGAAAAGTTGAAGAAAATGAGAAACTTGTTAAATATTTGGTCAGGAAGAGATTTAACTTTAATAGGAAAAATCCTCGTATTTAAGTCACTAGCTGTATCCAAACTAATATATAATTGTTCAGTACTCAAAGCCCCAGAAGACTTTGATAAGAAAGTCAATTCAATAGGACTGAAGTTTATATGGAATAACAAATCACCAAAGGTCAAGTTGTCAACCCTAATGGGAAACAGGGAACAAGGTGGCTTAAATATGATGAATTTTACTTGCATGTTAAAGGCACTGAACGCCAGCTGGATAAAGAGAATATACACAACAAATGTATTAGAATATCACTTCCACTGCTTTGGGGGAACTTTTTTATTTAAGTGCAATTTCTCAGTTAAAGCGTTGAATGTTAAGAACATGCCTTCTTTCTATGTAAGCATGTTAGAAGCATGGGAGGAGTTAAATTCACACCGCCCACAAACTAAGGAGGAAATAAGACATGAATTTCTTTGGAACAATCAATACATAGTACAAAACTGTAAATCGATTTTCTGGAAAAAGTTGTTTGAAGAGGGAATAAAAACAATTCAGGACATAGCCGATGAACATGGTAACATTTTAACTCCTGAAGATTTAAGAAAAAAATATTCAATTTCCTTGAATGCATCAGAGCTCCTAAGATATTATGGGCTGCGTGAATCCATCCCCACGAGTTGGAAAACGACCTTGAAAGAGCCTGACAGTGTGTCTGTATGTAATATTAACGAACAAACACAGGAAATAGACATACAGAAAGTAACAAACAAAATCTTGTATAAGAAATATGTAGCAAGACTGTATGTCCCTCCAACAAGTGTACATAATTTAGAAGAGATCTTTCAAGGGGATGTAATTCCTCGACTTTCTTCGCCCCAAGTCGACTAGTTGAGACGAAACTGCAAAACTTTATGTTTAAGATATTACATAACTTCTTGCCAACAAAAATGTGGTTGTATAAAAGGAAAATAGGCGAATCAGGATTATGCCAACATTGTAATACAGAACAAACTATAATGCACCTGCTTTATCAATGCAAGTACGCACAACGAATTTGGGTTGAATTCTTTAAGTGGTGGAAAATTGTGGTAGGAAAAGACGTTAAGTTAGACCCACACGAAATAGTGTATGGTAGTGTCGATATGTCGAACAAAATGTACTTCTGTGTTACTGATATTAAGTTTTATTTATATAAGATGTACATTAAGGATTTACTTCATTTTACTAGCTTCGAAGAGTGTAAGACTAGATTTAAAACAATTCACTTCTGATTTTATGATGATTGTAAATACGGGGGGTAACTGATGGTGTGGGCGTCTCAGGTTGTTTTTTAATATGCTAACATTGATCATGTATGTATAGTATTTGTATTTTTATACTGTAAACCTTTGTATGTGTCATACTGTATGTAATGTTTTCTGTATTTTTGTCAATAAAGTGTTTAAAAAAAAAAAAAAATATATATAAAAGTGATTGGGCTGTGATTGAGTTTCAGTTGATTGACAGTGTTGCGCCCTGTGTGGTAGGTTCTGGTTGACAGAAATGCGGTCATCAGTAGATAAGTATGTGTATGTCAAGTCTTTTTGGCAGGGAAGCAACAAAGAGATCATACTAAAGCTAATAAGGCTGGCACCCGGGCAGTTTTTATATCTTCTGTTCTTGACATTTGATCGTTGATGTTTTTCCATCCAGGCTGTTTGCTGCTATCTTTCAAGAGAACCCAAGTCCATTTTCATCCAGGTACGTGATTTAAATGTAAATCTGCTGTTATGCCATATGGCAGTTATTGAATTCTCATCACATAATGTTATGTTCTACATACATGTATTGTTAACTTATTGTTCTGTCAATAAAAATAAATTCAACAATTTCATATATGTGAAATTGTATGTATATGTGGATGAGTGTGTGTGTGTGCATGCACATGTGTGGGAGTAGTGTGTGTATTTGTGTGTCTCTAGATCTGTGTGTGTGAGTGTGTATGTGTGTGTGTGTATGTGAATGTGTATGTGTAATCTGGAACTGTTCGTTTTAATGACCAACTTGTCATCCTTCTACAGCACCACAAACACAGTCACCCCCAGGATGAAACAAAGCTGGCTGATCTTCCTTCTAGCTAAAGGTTAGGCAGTGAGAGAATATTAATTCAATTAGATATAGCTAGGTATGCTATATGTACTGCTCCGTTCCCACTTTTTCTGCCTCTATTGTAGACCTTTTCATAGAACCCATTGCATTTTGGGAGATGCTGGGCACTCTGGGTAGTGCAGAGGGTAATGCGTACGTAATGCATGCTGTGTCCATTCATGTTGTCATGGTAACGATTTTGTTTGCCACTTGTGCTACCCATAATGCTCCACAGCATTAATGCTATCCCAGCATGCATTGGGATCTGTGAAAATGTCTTTGTTTGGAAACAAGGTGGTGGATGTACATTGTATGTAATGAAAATATTTTAAAGATACATAAAATCAAAATATTAAAACTGAATATTAATGTTCAACCCATGCCATTGTCTCAGTTTTGTTTGTGACCCCTTTTTTATAGGAAAAGTCCTGCAGGGAAACCCAGAACTGGTGCTGAACTTCCACCTCCTGTTGTGCTGCCTGGCTCACATCATCAGGTGGACTCCCAGCTTCTTACTCAGGCCTCCGTATGGTGAGGACTACGTTTTATTATACTGCATTACTGGAATTTATTTTGAGGATTTGGATAGAACTATGTGGGACCTGAGATGTGCAGTTAGTAGAGAAGGTTTCATTCACCCTTGATAGAGCACACCCTGTTTTTTTTGTGGGGTCTCTATTTTATTCTGCACTCCTTCAGTTCTAGTGACCGTCTCTTTCAGGAAATACAACATGTAATTTTGAAGCAAACAAATTGTGTATTGAAATGACGGTTATGTATCCTGCCAGTCACAAGAACAACAGGGTTTCAGTTTCTTTACACTCTCAAATTTTTGTAAATTTTTAGGGGAAAAAGTACTTTACAGCTACCAAAGATGTTCTTTGGTATCTTTTCAACAATTGGCCAATTTATTTAGCATTTATGCCATAATATTCACAATTTGCTAGGAGATGTATAGGGGGTAGTACTAGTGATACTGTTAACACATTGTACTCTCCAAGCAGAGGGTTGGGTTTTGGGGGTATTTATTTTTAGTGTGTTTTTAGTCTTTTTTTTTGGGGGGGGGGGTTCTCTTTTGCACTGAATTTTTTTCCCCACCAAACCCAACCTCTGCAGGCAGTCGGAAGCTTCAATGGGCTATAAACCTAATCACTTCAACACATTTCAGTCGTTCTGCAAGGAGGTGTGAACCAGACGCATGAATAGGCACAGTCAGCAGGAGGCGTGTGGCCCAATGAATGCCTTTCTGACTGGCTAGATGTGTGATAATCCACCACAATAAAATGGATATCCCTAATGACAGTTTGATGGTTCCCGGGGAGGGGCACTATCGCCTGTTTTGAATAGCTTTTAATAGGTTTGCCCCTCCCCGAGGTGAATGCCGGCAGAGGTTGGGTTTGGTGGGAAAAAAAATTCAGTGCAAAAGAGAAACCCTGAAAAAAAAAGCCTAAAAACACACTAAAAATACCCCCAAAACCCAAACCTCTGCTTGGAGAGTAAACACATTGCTCAAGTGGAGTTCTGCAAAACATCTCTTCATTGATGTTTATTGAAAATTAACACCCTCCTCGCTCCTCCTGACTTTAGTACTTCTTTGATTTAGATTCAGCTACTGCAAACAGAATCTTTGATTATGTTGTTGTCCCAGCTGACGTGATCTTAGAACATCTAGAAGACGGGCTGCCGGATAAGGAAGACTCTGGGACAGTTCCAGTACTGGTGGGGTCCATCCTGAAGGTTCTGTGTACAGAGATGGGCTGTGGCTATGATGATGTAAGTGTTGAATACTTACGGGACAGAAGTATTGTTTTGAGCAACTTTTCTTCAGTTTCTTTTTGAGTTTATGTGTATGTTGGCCTTAGCTTTTGAAGTAATGTCTTAAGCAACTTTGGTTCAGTTTGTTTTTGAGTATGTGTGTGTGTGTTGGCCTGAGCTTAGATTTGGTTTTAGACCTAAGAAAAAAATGTTGTGTTTCCTGTTTCAGTCCTGAAAAAATTAGGGTCAGTAGGTAGGGATTATCTTTTTTTTTCTTTTGTCTTAGGCTTTGGCAATCTCCAATGATCCATCCATAGAATACAGTTTATCAAAGAAAAACTTACATCAGGACACTATATTTTCAATATCATTGGAAAACCGAATGTACATTATTTCATCACGCAGGTGTCAGATCATGGAGCTAGTAAAAGTTGATCAGCTTGAAAAATGTATGTCCCTTGCAGGTGTCCACCAAAAAAAGTCTAGGGTTGGCAGGTTTTTCTAGGGTCGGTCGGAAAACAGGAAACACAGCTTATTTTTCCTAGGCCTTAGTTGATTGACAGGGTTGTGACCCAGTATGCTTTGGGTGGTAGGATGTGGTATGAGGTCACCAGGAATGTGTACTGTGTAATCATGGTATGAAACATAAACCATGATGTAATACTGGATTAGATTACTGTTAGTCTCTTTAGATTCGCGGGGCCTAAAGTTCGCGGTTTCGGGAAAATGGACAATCCGCGGTATTTTTAGATTCGCGATTTCTCCTTGGCTATTCAAGAAAGAATTTGTAAAATGCATTTTAAGAATAATAGAAGTTTGTGTCCCGACATTTTTATTTCCTAAAACGCGGCGCAAAAAAATTGTTTTCTGCACTGCGCGAGGCTGCCTGCATGCTCTGTCGGTATGCAAATGTTGCATCACATGTCCGCATTACGCGTCTCTGATTGGTTGTTGCGTCGTGCTGGCGGTAATACACATTCAAACTGAAGCGCGTGAAACAATTTTCTTCGTTCGGAAATAGCGCTAAAGCGCTATTTTCCACAACTACACAACCACACTGCAGTGAAGAAATGCATAATGAAAAGAATCTTTCAGGAAAACATGTATTGCTACGCCAATTTATGGCATATTCGGTGAGATTTTGGCGTTCGATGAATGCGGAAGTGTCCCAAGGTCGCCTTCTTATAGCCACGTTTACGCTAGCATTTATACCCATCAAAGCAAGAAAAAACTCCAGCAAAAGAGAACCAAGTAACATTTCCCAGGTACCAACAATTATAATTTATATTTTTCGCCAGAATATTTGTAGATGTGCCCACATTTTAGTGGTATGACCAGCGCTCTACACGCAAAGATTTTTGTCGGGCGGTACGCGGTTGACACGGCCAGTGCTATCGCTATTCGGTTTCTCATAATACTATTTTTTTTATAACAGTTTAACTTTAATACTAGTAGCTTTGATACAGTAGTCAACTACGTACATCTGCTAAAAATAAAGTTGATTTGCGGTGATTTGTGGATCGCGTGTTTCGCTTGAACTCGAAGTCCGTCGTGAATGCATGTGGGGAGGGGGGCACACTTATGCAAAACGTATTTGCGGGGAAATAGATTTGCGGTACAAAGGTCCCCCCGAATTCCGCGAATCTAAATATACCGCGGAAATTTGTAGACTTACAGTATGTCACACAATCCTTTGGCATAATATCCCATACTATGGTGTACTTTACATGTTGAATTTCATCCTGACTGTTGCCAGTCAGTAACATGGAGTAAAGAAGCATCAAGGAAAGTTGAAGTTCACATGTCTGTCTCTAGGTGGAGTCGGTGTACCACAGCTGCTGGATACGCTATACCCAGACCCTGCCTGTGAAGGAAGGCCTACCGGAGGTAAGTACATTAAATTTTGTACATTCCCTTCACTTTTATATCCACAGTAGGAAGAAAACACAGGTTTTCACAGTGTTTTTAGATTCGCTGTTAAAACAATCCTGTAGTACTGTAGTCTTACAAGGAAGTACACATGTATTGTTTTGGGCAGCATGCACTGCTTGAGGGGGAGTTTGCATCGTACATGTATATCAAGCAGGTATTGGGAGTGACTGGGTGGAGATTTAGTTTCAGTTGATTGTCAAGGTTTGGCCCAGTATGCTTTGGTTAGTGAGATATAGTATGAAGTTGCTAGGAATATGCACTACAATCCTGGTATGTACTGAAACATAAATCTTGGTGTAATGCTGGAGTAACTTATGTCATTCAATTGTACATTTGTATATTAACTAATGATACATTCTATGATGTAATTCAATCAGGTATTTCCCCATGATCATCATTTTCTTAAAATACAGTACAGTTCCAATACATTTATACAACCCAAATCACTTCTTTGAAGTTTGAAATCTCTCAGGCTGATTTCTTGTTCATTTCTTGTAAGGCCACACCGACTTAATTTTATGGATGACATCCGCGTGCGCATTGATTTTCGTCTGTTCTAAAAAAAAGAAAAAGATCAGGCACCCAGGCTACCGAAACTCCACGACTCAAGAACTCAGTACATATGTTAAGTGCCGATTTATAAATTCCACAAAAGGCCAGCATGTGCCTGCTTGTCGTATACTTCGCAATGTACTGCCGCAAATTCACAATACCTGAGCTTTGTATTCCTGTGGTTTAGTAGCATGTTTATTTTTGGCCGGAATTTTTTTTCATCTGCTCGCACGCACATGTACTTTGGGGGTCTTCGGAGGATGTCATCCATAAAATTAAGTCAGTGTGGCCTAAATCACTTTATTTCTTTCCAGCTGTCCTGGCTGGAGACTGAGTACAGGAGTTTGTACCTGTTGGAGGGAGACATAGATGAGACAACATTTCTTCACCACGACAGACATCTCATATCACCCTCCTCTGATAGGTCAGTTCTAGATCTGTGACCTGAAGTTATGTAAAAAAAGTACATGGTGTATACTGATTGGTCAAAATTGACAGACATCTGATATCAGTCACCCTCTTCCTCTGATAGGTCAGTTCTAGATCTGTGACCTGAAATAACCCCACATAGTGTATACTGATTGGTGGTGTGTCCTGATTGGTCAAAATTGACAGATACCTGATATCATCACTCTTCTCTAATTGGTCAGCTCTGTGACCTCAAATAACCTAAAAAAATTGTGTGTTTTGCTGTCTTACTTTTACATAGTGCATTATTTTCCAATAAAAAAATCAACGGTCAAACAAATTTAATCTTGGTCGGGAAGTGATTTCGACAGTTGATTGGGTATGTGGTATGAGTTCCTGGGAAGTATATAGAAGGATTCAGGAAGTAGTGAAATAATACAATGCTCTCCATATTTCCAAAACTTTCACGAAAATCCAAAACATGTCCATTAAGGTCTGAGAATTTGAAGGTCATGAAAATCCCCAAACCTACCATACGTTGTATTACTCTGAAACCTCTGATTTGCTGTTTGTATAGTGATGAAGCCAGTGGGATCCCTCATACCTCACAGACAGACCCTCTCTGTACACCTGTCAGGTGAGTCAAGACATCTTCTTTGTTGGATGAAGAAGTTCAAGGTCATTTGAGACAATATGGTAGCAAGTTACGTGTAATTGTGTATTCGAAGAGCGCTCTACATGTATGATCATTCCCTACTTTGTCTGCCAAGATGAAAAAGAAGATGATGACTTTGTGTATATTTAGGGCATGTAGCTTTCTGTATCTGTAAAGTGTATAGCCTTTCGGCGTAACACACCAGCTTTAAACATCTTGTGATACATAAAGGATGGTCTTATTGATAATAATTGTATGCTGACTGTAGTCTTGGTTTGTTTATTCAGCAGTAATTTTTTTATGTTACCGTGTTGTTAAAATGTGATGTTTTACATTTCTATGACAACAGAACTGCCATGACAACAGTCCAGCAGCTCAAGAACATCCTGAACTCAGCTCAGGACGAACCTTCTTCTACACTGAAAACTTACTTCAATGTAAGTATTGTTTTGGGCAGTGCTGGTTTAGGGAAGTGTGTATGTTTGGGCTCCAGAGTTAGAAGGATCATCAAGTGAGTTAAGTCATACAAGCGTATGAAAGTGAGTGGGCAGAGATGGATTTCAGTTGATTGACAGTGTTCTGACCTACATGTACGTGTAGTATGCCTTGTCAGTGTTCGAAATACCTGTCTGCAGTCTGCAATATGCAGATAGATTTTCAAGATTGCAGAAGAAAAATTTATACAATCTGCAATTTTGCAGAAGGAAAAATAGACTCCAGATTCAATAGTTTTCAATTTAGCAAACTAGCACTCTCAGGTCCTATCAAGGACAGACAACACTTGAGCTCCTGTTCTGAAACAACAGGAGCTTCTTCACTAATTTGCATCATCCTTGTCTTGACTTGTCTATCTTTTGTTTCCCTTTGGACTTCCAAAAATTTGTCTTCACACTAATTTGCATATCAATCAATACTTTTTGCTTATAAACCTGCAGTTCTCCTTCAGTCTCTTAGTGTCACTGATGAGAAACGTAATAGTCTGACCGTTTTAGGTAGCACCAAAATTATATACAGCTACTTGAGTACCTGTTTTTTTTTGTGTGTGTCTTTTATTAGTATGTTTCAGTATGTTTTTGCAGAAAGTTTTTCCAAATTGCAGAACAAAATTTTGACTCTTCTGCAATATTGCAGAGCACTGAAAAAAAGTATTTCGACCGCTGCTTGTACATGTGGTAGGTTGAGGTGACCAGGAATGTGTACTCTGTAATCATTGTATGAAACATGAACCATGGTTTGATACTGGAGTGAGTTACGTCAATCTTATGAGTATTTATCAGTAACTGTAAGTTATAAGAATCAGTTGTAATTCAATTGGGTGTGTCCCCATGGATGATTTTGATGTTTTATGTACATGTAGTCTGGGCACCAGTGAAAATCAATTTGTCGAGTTGAATAGGCCACTCAGCTGTCTGAAAATTCAGTAAATAAATAAGTAAATTTGAGCTTCACTTTCCCTCCACAGAACTGTTCCACAGACCCCACTGAGGGCATCCTGCAGAGAGTCTCCGCCCTGAAGACAGCCTTCGTTTCCCGCTTCCTACAGGCGACAGGTGATAACTACAGGGACATCGCTGAGCAGGTGATGATACACACTTACAGGGCAGACACCACATTTGCATTGAGCAGTAGAGGCCTCAAAATGGGAACATGATTGTAGTGCCTAGTTAATACCTTTGAAAATCCTTTTTTCTCTTGAAAGTTTTGGTCCATTTTGGAGATTTTTGGGCTGGAAGGCTAGCCTGGGTACCATCCCCAGTAGTATATTCGCAAACTCTATAACTGGGTCTGGACTTGAAGACATATAAAACGATTGGTCATGACGTCACGTAATGAGCTAGCCCGAGCAGCGGGGCTTCATTTGATTGGCTGAGCCTCAGAGGCGACAGCCAATGGCGCACCTGCATTATTCAAGTGATGTTTGTTGTTTTGTAAACACAGATCTTCGCGCGAGTATTCCTTTTCTCGGTGCGTTCTTTTTTTACCGGTAGGACGCCCAAAACATCACGAACAAAATTATTCAATGCATCTTTTTGCTCATTTTTGATCGACGATATTCCGTCTAAATCGTCCAAAACGGACGTGATTGCGAGGTCAACATCAACCTCCGTGAGCTGAGCGGCTTGTGCGTCAGCCATGTTGATGATTTATCACGGAAAGACTGACTACGGCTATATCATGTGCGCTTTAGCGTTCGGTTCGCCGTCGGACATGTTGATGATAAGGCGTTCGGACGTTCGAACGGACGCTAACGTCGCAGTTCGGACATCCGAACAGCCCTTACCTAATATGTACACACCCAAAAAAGGGCTTAGACGAGTAGGACCAATCAGCGCGCTCGTTCAAAATCTGAACGAATATTTAGACTCCAGACGCTACATATGTGTTCAAGTCCAGACCCAGTTATAGAGTTTGCGAATATACTACTGGGGATGGTACCCAGGCTACTGGAAGGCACAGGTAGGGTCTAAACTTTCCTACATTGGTCAAGTTTTGTTTATTTCACCAGTTAAGTGGGTGTAGTGAGAGATGTGAGTGGTTAGGACTTGTCTGGCCAGGCGGATAGATACCATGGAAAATGTAGGTCAAAGTTGAGGTTTTGTTACTATCATCAGCTGTGGCGGGAATTTGAGATGGTCAACCCCCTGTTTCCTTTTTATATTTGTGAATCAGACCCTTGTTGCTACCTGGTGCAGAAAAATTTTTGAGATTGAAGTATGGGCAAGTACTTTCATGAGGACTTCTAATAGTGTATTTAAGCATGTGTTCCTATGGGCAAATCTAATAGTACTGTCTGCCCTACACACACACTGTCCGGTTTATCATCTGTTGTTCCCCGTCTTCCGAGGGTTAGATGTGCTTGCACTGTACAACTGGGGCTTGATGGCAGCTCGCTACTTGTATCTGTCCTAGGGCTGCGGACCGGTACACTGTACCGGTCCAATACCGTAAAAATCGTTTCGGTACAGGTCCAAAATACCGGATCATGAAGTAACGAGTATATACCGAAATAGCTAGTTTACACCATGTATATGACTAAAGATAGATAAATCCTACCACAAAGACGAAAAATTAGCACTAGAAAAGACGTAAACACCATCGATTGATTTGAGATCCTCAGTCTCATGAGACATCGCGAGAGTGTGGCTGATCCAGGATTGTGATTGGTCAACAAACTCAAATCAGGTCAGAGGTCAGTCATTTTCCCTTCCCTCCAACACTTTATTATTGTTTCTGTGTCATGATTGAAAAAGTGAAGAACACGTGTTAATTTGTCAAATTGTTCAGGTACAGGTACAGGTCCGGACCTGTACCTAAACCTCTGTACCAGTACCTGTACCTGTACCTGATGTTACGTTTAGGTACGCAGCCCTAATCTGTCCTGTGGGTTGATCTTGTCCAAGTTCAGGTGGTGGAGGTCCTCCCTTTTGCTGTCAAACCATTTCCTCCTAGGGCGACCACGGGGGTGGAAGATGCCGAAATTTTATTTCACACATGTTCAGAAGCAAATTGTTATTGAGTTAGTCGGCTTTAATGTTTGTCCCGTCCCCAAATAACTGACCAGTGTTCTACCAGCCCCATGTTTTTTCTGTCAGTTCACTTAAGTGTTATGTAATACCATGTCTAATGCTGAACACTGGAATCCTAGGGGGGTTCCAGCAGGTAAATTTATAAATCTTGACCCTTTGAATGTTACATGACTTGTATGCATTTTGAGGGGCAACCTTGCTGCTATACTAAGCTAATTTAATGACATCTTTGTCCATATCTTTACGTGCTGATTTTTGTCCATCAAAGATGATGAACATCAAAGATGATGAATTGGGCAAATTTTTTCTGTTATAAGCCCTAAAATTCTGTCAAATTGGAAAGACGAACACTGGTTAGAACACTGTTCCCTACTCTTACATTGGAGTTTAAATCCCCCATAAACTATTCTGTGGCAATGATTTGTTGTTTTTACTTGTTCTTGTGTTGTAGAGATGCCACCTGGCCATCAGGATGTACTACAGAGTCATGGAAGCCATGCTGAAAATGGTAGGTCCAACTTTCCACCTCAACCCTGCAGTTTGTATTGTGGTCACTAGGTGTCTCTTTTGTACTGTCCAACTGTAACTTAGTGGTTGCAGTTGAAGTACATTTTGTACTGTATACATAAAGGCCTCATTATTGCTTAGAGATGGACTAAGAAACATGAAAGGGGTTAGAAATGACCAGAAATGTTTTTTTCAAGAAAACGTACTGAGAAATGAGATGAGGTATCAGAGTATGGGAAGGATCCATACTCTTTATTACCTCCGGGGAAGGAGATATCCTTCCGCGAGGAGGTTTTACTATGGTTCAAAACATTTCTGTCAGCAGCTGTTTCTCGCGATCGGCTGGACGGATTTGTCTGTGGTTCGGTATACGTATTGCTATTGGGCTGCGGATGATGCAGAACGTTTTTGTTTAATTGCATATGTGTTTATGGGCGTCGAAATAAAAGGTTTTTAAGTGCTCCGGACACCCCCGCCATGCTGAAAATGGTAATTACCATGTTGTTAAGGAATGGGGCGGTTGCAGTTTTGGGTCTTAGCATTCAAAAGGGGTCAAACAGAGGGGTGTCTGGTTCCGATAAAAATTTTGGGTGACGGCGCAGCAATGACGGCGCGGGATGACGGCGGGGGTAATGGCGCGGGTGACGGTGCAGGCTGTCAGACTGTGAGACACGTTAATCAACAGTCCATACCGAACCAACCGTCAGTAGCCATCAAACACATACAAACATATTACGCACATAACTTTCATACTACACACAAACAAATAACCTAAACCAATAGAACACAAAAAAACCCGGAGGTTTGAAATCTACGATTTCCCTTGTTATATTTAAAAATATAATAAAGAGTATGGATCCTTCCCAGTGTGAGTGGTTGAAACATTACAGTCTGGTCTCTGGGTTGACATCTTAAAAACACCCTGTAGTCACCAATTCTGTCAATCCTTCCACAATTCTGATAAATCTCAATAGGTAGATAAACAATTACAAAATGTATAAACATAACACATGCATTTCCACAAGAATAAAGCCAGACACGTCACAACATGCTGTTTATATGAAGGTTCTGAGTAGCTTTAATGCAGCAGTTTCTCAAACACTTGGCTCTCCGACTCCCACACTCATACAAATATTTACTATACCAACATTTCAGACACTTGATAAAAGCGATCTTAATCTACTTTTACACAGGTTCACATTAAACATGGTACATGTACATGCATGTCTGGAACACGTAACACGTAATATTATCACTTTGTGTGTTTTGTTCTGAATCAAGACTATATCTTCATAGAACAATTTTGTGAAGAGAAATGTACATCATAGTTTTGTAACAAAGTACGTAACTGTTTCCTCTATATAATGTTGTTCAACTGTTTATACAAAAATGATAGTAACTTAATGTTTACATAAACATCTAGATAAAATACAGGCAATGGCTTCCTATTTGTTTACATACTTTCTTAATCAACAAATCAGGCACACAAATTAAACAATTATAGGATAGAAAATTCTGCCATGCCTTCTTGGGTTCTTCCTTCATATTTCTATCACAATTAAGAAGATATTTTTTTTTGTCATTAGTTAGTAGGATATTCCAGATATCATGAAAGAGGGGATCATTTCTGGTACAATGTATTCTAACTTAAATGTCTAATTTTTGAAAGAATAAATAATTAAAAGTTTGACAGATTTTACAGGCAAGCGAAATACATTGTAAGAGACACCAAAAGAACAAAATTTTTAACTTGTTGTCTGAAAAGCAGGGGTTTAAGTACTTATGAAAAAAAGTAAAAAAAGTTAAAAAACAAGTAGCTGCCATTTCTAGATTACATTCAAGTATGTTACAAATAAGTTCATCTCTTAGCATCAGACTCTGCTTATAATATAATGTTGACTAACTTTTCATACAAAAAATATCATTGTAACTTATAAACTTATAAAAAGTACAAGCAACAGCTTTTAACATTTTGTCTCATGCAACAAAAACATTTAGTTTGTAGACACAACCCAAACTTTCTGAAATCTAAACTTCATGTCCCTGAAAAGTCCAAAGTCTGGAAATGTTTAGGAATTTGCTAGAAGTTGTTTTGCCAGTGTTCTTTGTGCCAAGTTTTCAACAAGAGTTTAACACTTGTTTTTATCTTACAAATGGATAGATGATAGATTTTGTACACAGAGATACAGGAATGTGGGGAGGGGGGCACTGGCTGTCTTGCATGTAAAATATACTGTAAGTAATAAAACTTTATAGTAGTAGGAGGGAAAGGATGGTTTCAAACTTTCTTCAAATTTGATGTTGAAACACAATCTGCAGGACAGTAATTATACAAGGCAGACATCAATGTATTTTGCAGTGCCATGGTGGAAATATTGCTGTGAAAATGTCAGAAATAATAAAAAAAACATCAAGAAAGTTTCACCATTTACAGTACAATGATAGCACAACCTGCATCCTGGCTTATGCTAAGTGATAACCCTTGTCCTGCTAGATGTCTGGAACATCAGCACAGGACAGCAGAGATGGGGGCAGTTGTAGCAGGCTGGAGGTTAACATTCCAGTTCATTGATTTGATTTGTAGTTATTGAGGTCAAACTTAGGTCAGACTGGCGCGCTTTTAGGATTTTACCCACCATGCTATTTTCGTGATTGACATTCTCCGTGGGTTCTTGTACTACGCTAAGTCTGGACGGGGACCGTGAGCTGAGTTGATTGACAGCTGGTTGTGATTGTGAGAGCGCCCCGTGTATCAGGTTCATCTGTGAGCGATTGAAGGCGTTCAGTTGAATCTGGTTGTGTCGGGATTCGGAGACTGATTGGTCGGACAGGTTGAACACGGTCTCCGTCCACGGGCAGCAAAAGAAACAGGATTGCACGAGGCTCTTGAAGGTGTTGCGGTAGTCGCGGTTCCGAAAGGCGTAGATGACGGGATTCACCGCGGAGTTGGCGTGAGAGAGAAGAATGGCGGTCATGAGGAGTTCGTACGGATACGGGCACGCCTCCCTGCAGAGGTGATCGATACAGTTTAATGTGTGCAGCGGCAGCCAGCACACCGCAAAGAGTCCAACTATAATAGCCAACGACTTCGCAGCCTTTACCTCTTTCTTAAAATACTTCTTTTTCTTCTCGATGGCGGAAGTCGTTATGTCGGTACTCTTGATCGATCGCAGCTGTTTTCGTACCGACCAGAAGATAGTGGAATAGATGAAGCCCATTATTAGCAGTGGGGTCAGCACGCAGCCGAAGAAATTAAAGTAGACAAAGTAGTCAAAGTCGATGACAGCTGTGAATGCACATCCGTTTTGTGATGGTCCCAGGTTCCAGCCCATAAGGGGGACCATGCCGATAAGGAGTGACAGTGCCCATGTCAAAGCGATAGCCCAGCGGGCAGTTCGCGTCGTCATAAGGTACTCGTACCGTAATGGGTTCATTATCGCAACGTAGCGATCCACCGCAATGGCAAGGAGGCTAAAGATGGAGCTCTGCGTGGTGATGATGATGAAAGAAAGCATCATCAGGCATCCATGGAAATTATGCGGGAATCCCAGGTACGTCACGATCGCAAACGGAATTCCGAGGAGTCCCACGCAGATGTCGGCTACGGCCAGCGATACGATAAAGTAGTTAGTGGTTCCGCGCAGGCGCCGATTCTTATAGACAGCGAGGCAGACGAAACTGTTCCCCGTAACAGCAGCAACAGCAATGATAATTTCAACAGTTATATTTACAATAGCAATAGTAGACAATTCGTTTGTTGAATTGCGTCCTGTTACGTTACCTTCCATGGTACGATTTTGCATCCGTTGCAAACTGTTGATTTCCGACGCTTTCAAATTGATGCCTTTCAGTCCTCCTTTGCTTCTGACTGTCCTCCAATCCGAGGTCCCCACAAACACTTCCCGCATTTATTGTCAGCTCTGTATTCCTGTCAGTATCTCTGTTCAAGCCCTCTGAAACTAGAAGTCCAACTCCCAGAAGTCAATGTTGCCGCAATTTATCCTTTAAGCCTGCTTGAACGTTGCTTCCGGATGTGACCCAGGTTTACGTCAATCTTTTCCATCCATCATAAAGACAAGAATCTTCGTCATCACCACCTACGCAGCTTTGATGTGTGCTCTCCCAGTGGAAGCAATTAGGTCCTCTCGGGGACACCGGCCCATTTAGAGAGAGTAGCCTTGGTTGACCTGTAGGTCGTTGCACTTCCTGTGGGGATGGTGAGGGGAGAGGCCTGGACACTCTCTTGCTGTATTTTCAAGTAATTATGCGATGTCAGACTTTTTTTCTACCACTTAAGGATAAATTGAAGGTACTGTTAGTTTGAGGTGTGTGACAAATGATGCTGAAACACTTCTGTTGTTGGTGTACTGAAAATACACTGTATCCCACGACTACAATATACTGTCATCCAGACTTCAATATTGATAGTTTGTTTTCGGTTGCATCTCCTTTCTGCAGAGGTACTGATTTAAAACCCAGGATGCTCTCGGTGGTGTACGTTGTCTGTAGTGGCATGTCATTTATCTGGCATCCTGACCGCCCCTGTCCAAATGTTTGCAGTGGAGGGGATAAAATCTGACAGGTGGTGCGTCAAGAAGGTGTCTACAGAGAAGGGCTGCCAAACAACAAGCTGCCTCCTCTCAAGATAAACCAATGGAATCAATCTTTTCTGGCTGTCTACAATGGCACATCCTTTCTTGAATTGTTGATAGAAGTCGTTGCCAAAGTGAGATCAGTTAGAATGAGAACAACATCAAATCCCTTCGTCTGTTAAAAGCTGGTTACTGTTGACCAATCAGTGAGCTTCTTTTGCTATCCCTCCATGCCTTGTCTACCAGCTTGGTAAAGGGATGGGCGTGGCAGCTGCTGTTACCATGGCAACCACCTAACAGACAAAACAAAGAAGAGGACATTTTAGTTTTAGAGGACAAAAAGTTTCACAGAAACCACAGTATGTGAGTGAAAAATTGAAAGTGTGATAGAATATGGTCCTTATTACCCATTATGGATATTAAATACATCCTATTCATGTATCATATTCTAGGTGGGTGTCATTCTTGTTATGAGGTTATCTTGCATTTTATTTTCATAATGTACAATGTACAAGGAAATGAGTAACATTTCCTTGTTCTACATTTCATTCAAACTCTTTTTAAACTACATGTAACTCACTATGATCTAATAATTCAGTTCAGTACATAGAGGACATTGTGGTAAAGAAGTTGAAGTTAGTACATGTGGATTTGTGACAGGTTATCAAAGAGGGATAAAGATTATGTGATTATGGACTGGATCAAAGGATTTCCTGTTGGATTATCTGATTCAGCATAGACCAGGCTACTGGTACTCACTAAGTCCTCTATCATGCAGGCATTATAACACGCTCACGTACATGCCGTGGTTGCATGTACACTACATGTAACTGTATGTTTTGAAATTTTTGCAATACTGGTAGTTGGATCTGTCTTGAACTCACAGTTCTTGCGGCAAAGATGTGAATACAGACTGAGTGCATTACTACATTGTAGTACTAAGTACTGTACTACCGTATATAATTATAACAGAATTGTTTCATCCACAAATTTAAAACACCATAGAACCTCCTATTCCCTCCTACCACAAAATAAAATCACTGCAAAGGTACATTCATTTTACAGTACTGTCACAGTAGTACAAAGTTTCAGGTTGTCAACACATTCTTCCATTGCATTTTTTCTCTGCAAATATTTCTAGCCAAGAATAACTGTTATACAATGTACATGTAAGCTGCATCATGTAGACTTAATATTGGCAATTGTAACAATGTGATAAGATCATTAATTTCCCTATACATGAAGAAGAGTCACGAAACTTCTGTGTTACCCATATTAAGAAAAAAAAAAGAAACTTTCATCCAAATTGAAAGGGGATCATATCAAAAATATCCAAGCGGCAAAAACATCAAGCTTAGCAAGAAGACCATTACAAAGTCATGTATGCAGTCATAAACTTAAAGGTAACTCTAAATCATGTCTGGTCAATAACAACCTTCATGTTCAAGTTTCTCTCGTAGACAAAATACAAATTCTGGTACCTCGAGCAAAAGGTTGCATCATCCTACTTAGTGTGGGCAGGAACGCATCCATCTTGAAAGTTGTTGGCCATTTGAAGGTGATTGACAATTGATAGACCTTAGATTACCAACAACTACACCTTCAGAACTTCAACTGAAGAGCTCCTAGTTCTCTCCAACAAATTTGATGTTTTGAGGCTTTTGTAACTTAGAAGACTTAGCAGCAAACTGAACTATATTTAGAAGCAGCTAATCCTGTTCAAATCATCCCCAAACACGGCTCAAAGTGATTTGTTGGGTCAGTTTTGCCAATTAAGTTAATAATTTGTATACAGAAATCCTTGTTTGTGTTGAAATTTTTGGTTGTGGGATAAAGTGGCCAGGTAACATCATAACACTCTGGTCTGCACCAAAGTTCAGCCAAGCAAAAGAAATAAACTTCCCACAAAGAAAGGAATCTGCGAAAGGTCACAAAATATACAAATTGTTAAAACCTTCTACTAGCACTTGAACATGTTTACACTTGATGCAGTTTTAGGTGGAGTCTGTAGATATCTGATAAAGTTGTAATGCCCACTCCCATGTGTAATAGTTTGTTTCAAGACCTGGCTCTGCTATGAAACAGTGTTGTTGACATGAAAATTGACTAAAAGATGGAGATAATAAACTAGATAAAATGATGTAAAATCTGCATAAAACAATGTACATTTAAAAGAACATGGAAGAAGTTCAGTAAGATAATTCTTTCAATCAGTGACTATTAAATCCTAAGGTACATACCTCCGAATTTTCGACGACTAGTCAGTTCGTCTTGGTCACGGAATAATCCTAGTCTCGCAAGATAACGCGAGACTAGGACGAGACTTGCGTGGATCTTCTGCCCCCCTCTGCCTCCTTGCGGAGTAGAGGTAGGTAGGGCTTAGGCAGCTCCCAGCCTTCGTTGCGGTTCAGCTTGGCTCCCACTAGTTGGATGTGTATGGCCTCCTTGATCTTCCGATGTGCGTTGCGGGCTTCCTGATCGATAATTTCGATCGGCAGAAGATCCACGCAAGTCTCGTCCTAGTCTCGCGTTATCTTGCGAGACTAGGATTATTCCGTGACCAAGACGAACTGACTAGTCGTCGAAAATTCGGAGGTATGTACCTTAGGATTTAATAGTCACTGATTGAAAGAATTATCTTACTGAACTTGTACTATACGTGACTGATGAATCTCTTCAACAACATGGAAGAAGATTTTGCACTAACATGTTCTAACAAGTTTCTTGCTAAGACATGCTTTTCTATAACACCATCATCATGATGTTCAATAATAATAACATAATTATTGTACTACGTACAGTACTGAATGTACCTACCAATTTCTGTCTTAGCTCCATTTGTTCAACTGCTGACCAAAAAAATTCAGCCTATCAAATTTGAAAGGTTTAACAGCGTCCAACTTCGGATTGTGGCAAAGCGTGACACTTCTTTGATAGCCAGCAGTGCGCAATGCAGCCTTACAACGGCTGGCATATTCAGCCAATCATGACATTGTGTAGGCCAATTGGAATTCCAATTATCGTATATTATTATAAGCCATGGAGGGATGGGCGTAGATATCCCCATGGGATATTGTTGTGACTGATGATGACATTAAAACTACAGGAACTCCTGTCAACAGTCTTTCTAATCAGTTTATCAACTAACCTTCTCCCTCCTGCCCAAAAAAATTAGTACACGTACGTTGTAGAATTTAGTATCATGTAGACTCCATATCTTTTTCATACATAATGATTGTTGTTTGTTTTTGCAATTATATAGCCCTCGGGCATGTATTTGCAATAAACTGTGACAGTCATAAATTATAGAGAATTGGTAGCCAAATGACAGCTTCTGTATGCTAAATATTAAGCACTGCCCAAACTGTCCTTTGTTAGACAGGGTGAAAATTTTTGGTAAAAAAAAAAATAATCAAACAGTTAGCAAAAGTGGAAGAATTTTCCAAGACATACCGGTATTGAGAAACCAAATACTAAGGGACCTGATGTAAATTATAGAATTAAGAAAAAAAATGAATTATTAATAACAGTTTGATAAGTGGCCTCAAATGTCATATTGTTCACCCAATCAACCAATTTATTATAAAAGTTAGAATTTAATTTATGATTTAAATTTATGACGAAGATGAAGTCTTCCTTTATAGCCTTTCTTTATAGCACACCTGGCTAGTGCATGTTTACCAGTTTCATCCAGTACCAGTAGTCAAACAGCTTGGAAAATATGACAACGTTAATCAAATTCAGAAAAATTGACAATTCACATACACCCTTACCACTTAACAAGGCAGATCTATGCCTTTTATACCGTCTTTGGCACTTACAGTAAATGATGAAATATTTGGGGTGGATTTATGTGCTTTCATGTAGTTTTCACCATGACCTCTCATTGCAAACTACCGCTTTTGTTTTGCACTGTGTCACCATACTATCTTTAGTTGTTTCAACCATGAACAAAGATACCGCTAACTCTTGATTTTAACCTTGCTGTGAAATTTTATTACACTTAAATGAATGTACGGTAACAAATGCCAGCATCTTTTAATGGGAATATTCTGAATTGGCATGAAATTGTTTATCTGGAAAAAAACTGTCCTATGAGACCAAAATGGCTGCTCTGTACAGCACTAAAGTCAAGATATGAAATTGACTCTGATATATTATGCCATTATTTTTACATTAACTGTCTCTTTGTAAGTGAGTCTAAAACACTATGATTTAAACTGTGCAAAACAAGATGGTAACATCCGTGTCCATAATATCACCAGGGTCCATAATATCGCCACCTTGAGAAATAGTGTGCTCAAAGATATTTTTACTGCAACATACCCTATAGGTATGTACATTTGATGTTTGAAGGAGTGCATACCAAAAGTATGTTGCAGTAAAAATATCTTTAAGCACACTGTTTCTCAGGGTGGCAATATTATGGACCCTGGTGATATTATGGACACGGATGTTGTAGTCTTCCTTTACAAATCAAATTCAAGCTAAAATGCAAATGTTTTAAGTCCAGATTTGAGTTCTAGTTTGCATAATACCATCTGACAAATTTATACCCCTCATATTGAGCGCCACACCAAAGAAGCATATTAAGCCAATCATAAACTAAGTAGCAGTATATAAGGCTTAGCACACACACCCATTAGGAAATAAAACACCTCCATAGGGATCATGAAAACAAGGCACAGTCAGTACACATCCATCTGAATGGTTCAGACGAACCCCCCCCCCCCCACCAAGGCTCAAAGATCCACTTTTTGGTCCACTTTTTATCTTAAGTTTTTCTTTCAAAGATGGACTGAATCGTATCACCAGCAGGGCTGGAATCGTAGAAAAACTGATTACTTTGTCATTGAATAAAGAGATTTTTTCTTTGAAATCCTCTCAAATACGCAGGAAATGCTATTCCAGAGGGTTCATTTTTCAAAATTTCCCGGGGAGCATGCTCCCGGACCCCCCTAGGAACTTCGCACGGGTGCTTGCTGGTCCATCAAGCAGTTGGAAGATCCCCCCATTCAAAATCCTGGCTACGGGCATGTGATGGAAGAGGAATTTCATTCAGCAATACGTTTCCTCTGAAACCATTATTGGGCATATAAATCTCCAAGTGAGATGGTCTTTTTGTATCCGAAATGGTTTCTTTGAGCTGATATGTTGGGCAGGGGATATTGGGTGGATTATGTTGGCGTGCAGTGTAATGTGTTTTGCCACACCAAAATCCTGATGGATCTAGGCAGAAAGTGCTAGAAGAAGTTGTTTGTTCCTAAGACTAACTTCTTAAATCCTAAGTACAAAATTTAGTCCGCATATGTACGTAACAAGACCATACAAGATTTGCCTGAATAGAGCATTTACTTCAAAGTCAATTGTTGCACAATAGAAATCCAGGAATCACCAACCAACATGTAAATGCCCAGTATGTTCCATAGCCATTCTCACTGATTTTTCTTTGTGTTACACAGTATGTAAGGCCCCTATAGTGTCACTGAATATGGCTTCCCAAATAGGTAGCAGTGTTTGTGGCATGTTTGAGGGGGGTCAAATTTCACGTAAATTTAACTCAAATTCAGTTTGATTCGTACAGAAAGGTAGGCATAGTGCACAACAGTAGGCAATGCTACGTTACCATGACAGAAGAAGAGGAGGAGAAGGAGTTTTCTATTTTTAGCCACCAATAGCTACTACAACATCAATTATTTAGCCCAAGGGCCCGTATACAATTACATGACCATTAAAAGTCATCATAATGATTATGAGTCATTGAAATTAGATTTTGTGTCCTTGGCTTGGGAATTAGTAAATTTGATAGAAGGGCTTTTAGGGGTTACCCTCTGAGTCAGTCATCAAAGCTCTGTGGCTCTGCACATCACATCTTTTCAGTGTTCTTTCTGTCATCCTAATTTTGCATGATGTAACATGTCAAGTGCTGAAGGTGCAAGCAGGACAATCCTTGAGGGCTAGGGGAATGCTCCCCCAGGAAAATTGTTAATTGAAAATCATTACCCTTTGAAATGAATGCCATCCCCTGCTTTTTGAGGGACAAATTTTGATGGTAGCCTAAGCTTAGTTATGACATCTCTTTCCTTATCTGCACTGAGTTTTGTCTGTCAAAGAGGACAGATTAAGCAAAATTTTTGGAGAGGAGTAAGAGTGACCTTAATTGTGCTTGGCTGAAAACATGAATGTAGCAAAGCTGCATTGCATTACAAACCTTTACAGCTTACTACAAGTACTGGTCAATGTGACCAGTTTTGCTTTTTCTTTAGATAATTTTTACCTACAAGCTTTAAGAATCCTTTTTTGTTGGATCTAAAGTTTTAACTCTAAACATGTAACTACCAATACTGATGAACTTTCATGATAGTATTAGCTTTAAGAATCCTGCCTATACTGTGACCACCTGTCTGCATAGATTTTTTCAATCCCCTTGGCAGTTTTCTTTCAAATTGACAGTTTTGACTATAGTCAAGTGATCCAAAAACTTTGCTTTAAACTTTGCTTCAGTCTATGGCCGGCTGCTTTACCCACCTCTGAAATACTAATATCAAAGTTGCAATTGTGTTATCCTCACTTTTAATCCTGAGACAGTCATAAAATTCTCTTAAGTATCTATTATCTGAAAATCGTGCTCACTGATCCCAGCTCTCTTTAACGTAACTTCCAAATCTCTTCACAGGCACGAGAGAGTGATGACAAATAGTCCCTCTAATCTGGTTAGCTGAAGAGTGAAGAGCTACATAATCTGCTTAATACAGAAAGCTTCATAAATGAGTCCACAGAGTATAAACTTGACAGGTGTTTGTTTAATATGATGACAGATGCCTCCCCAAATACTGTAATTCGCAATTTTTTGTGGTACTCTTGTGTTCCCCGTTTTCGCGGTCATTTTTGTACAGAAAACTTATCATTACCATGAACAATTAATTAGTTGACTTCCTTTTTCTGCACCTGCCACCACTGCAAACATATAGCTCTGCGAACATGATTCAGACTGAAAAAATTTTGCTGCTGCAAACATACTAAATTACAGCAGTTTCATCAGGTTGGTAATTCACTGAATGAAGAAATTTACTGATTTTTACACAATCAACTTCCAAGACATTTTATATAAGCAATCTCCATAACGTCATGGTAGGCAAAAAGCGCATGACGGTTGGTTGGTTTGTCCACTGATAGTTTTCATATGTCTTCAAATAATTTGCATGTATATTATAATGTAAACGAAAACAGCAATAGCTTGTATTCAGCAGACATTTCAGTGACCGTCTGTCACCTTCCTCGGGGCAATTCTGACAGGTTCAGTCACCTTGCACAGCACGGGTGTCACTGCTAATAGATACACTCCCAAATGCAAAGTATGTAGTACATATAACTCATTCGCCTCACAGAGTTGCCTTGAGGAATGTGACAGACGGTCATCGAAATGTCAGCTAAATGACTAATGCTCTTCTGGTGTAAGGAAACATTGAATCTTGCAAATCATCCATCCAGTTCTTAATTTAATTTCTGAAGCTAGTTAATTCAATCAAATGCAAGCAATAATATCATGGTAAGCATGCCACCCAGTTCAGAACCTGTCATGTGAAAAACTTTCAAGGGGCAAACAAAAGAAAAAATGATTTATCACACATGAATGTTATGAGTGGTCACATTATTGTACGGATAATTTGTGTGTTGTATACTTGAAGGAACGTTTTTCATGAGCCTTGGTGCCAATATAGCTGCCTAAAATACAAGTATTGGTGGGTAGGATTACATGTACATGTAGCTATTAGACATGGCTCATGAGTCATAAATGAGCCATGTAATAGTCATATTAATGGAAATAATGAATATCCGTGTTCTGTAGATTAAGACAATAATTGCTGGAAGGAGATATTAGTTTACAAATGTCAATGAATGGCGTTCCGCATTTGGTCAGGCAAATTCAAGTTTTTGTTTATTGGCTATAATAGTTACAGAGCATATCGGTATAACATACTGTGCCTGCATAAAACCTGTAATACATGACAATTGTAATGATTGCACATACTGGTAGCACTTCAACGGAAAGTCTCGTGTATTTGTGTCGTAAAATTATGTAGTCTGCAATATATTAATGGGCAAAATTCTGATGCATTGTTGACCAAACATCCAACAACAAATTTTAAAACCGGGAAAAAAATGCACAGGCACAGTATGTTCTAATGTACAGTATGATTGTGGTGGAAATCTACAGATGTCACAGTAACAGTCGTATCCTACAGCAGTAAGTCAAAATAAAAAAAAACAGGAAGCAACTACTTAACACGAAATTGTTACATTGAAGATAACGTTAGCTATAACTTTTTAAAGAAATATTTTAGTCAAATCACGAGTTATAAAGTTATGATCATTCTGTCATTATTGTACTTACCAAGACTTAGTGATTGTATGGAGTCACATTGCGGCTACTAGTAGGACCTGGTCTTGTGAGATATGTCTAGGCTGTGCTCTGCATTGATTTGCCAACCCCTTGTTTATCAACGGAAAATCTACAGTAGTTAGTAGCACAGGAACAGACAGAACACCCTCAGGCAGGGCATTACCATACCATGTAGCCGTGACGCAGTCATTATGTTGTATGATGCACGTACAAAAAAAATATTGTTCTGCCACGATTGGTATATGTAGTTGTAGGTTTGAGAAAAAATGGGTGCACAGTGACTATAATTTATTGCACCTCTTAGTTATTCTGATATCTACAATATACAGTATGATCGTTCTAGATAACCCTCAATAGCTAGAATAGGTGCATATGGTATGACGTACATGTACATGCATGTACGTCAATCATGTACAGTGTATGTGACCAGGGTAATTAAGGTCAGTCCAACACTTAGTCTAGTACTCACCCTTTTGGCCCCAACCCTTCTCTTTATGCAAGTTTGAAACAACAAGTAGCTGGACTCTTCCATTCAGAATGTATCTCTGGGGTCCAACTAATGTTTTGCACCTCGAGTCCTTCATTTCAGTTTGCTGATCAAATTTGTCCTTAATTTCATATATCTGCCCCTCCTTTTATTTTCTTAAAACATTATTATATATTAGACTGAGTTTTTTTATTATGTGAACTATTTAAATATGACCAGGACATAATATTCCAAAATTATATGATGGAAAACTTTTTACTGTATCCCAATAAAATAAAAGTCGGGCATATTTACAAAACTTGGCTAAATGCCTGATACAGTATAAAGGCTCACAAGTCACCTTAAGTTTTAAAATTCAAGTTCCTTCTGCTTTTGGATGCTCCCCTCTTTCAAATTGGGCAGAAAGAAAAATATGATAATTGATATCTTCTGTGGGTTGTCTACTGGCTGCAGGCCAAATCTGAGTTGATTGAGCTGCACTCATGCGTACTTGGCTTCAGGGAACATGTACTAGACAGAAGTCCACCACACATGTGGGACTAGTTACCAGTCAGACAAGATTTAACCTGGTGCTTCCAGGGCACAGGGACTCAATTACACTGGCTTCAGATCTTGTAAGACCACACAAAATACATGTAGATGGCATGTGTAGGGGGCCAAAGTTTGATATGAGAGTTTAAAATATGTGTACATATAAAAGATGAATGAATTATGATTAAAGGCTACACCTGTCCAATTTGATATGTTGGTTCTCAGATTCGCCCGCTTAGTTTTTTTCTGATTTGATTGCCAAAAACAAAAGATTTAGGTTCAACTCCAAGTTTATCATATTTTGGGTCCAATGCTTGAAGAAAGCTCCTTGGTACAGTTTTTCAATCTGTCAAGAATGCATTGGTTTGACAAAAAGTTTAAAATCCATTGTTTGAATTGTAAACCAGCCTTGCATGTTGACTTTATAGCACCTATGATCATATCTTTTTAGGGCTATATATTATACATTTTTGTAGGATGCCTAGGCCTGTTTTTATTCATTTATTTATTTTCGTCCTGTCCCTTTATACGCGTGTATTTTTTCTGAAAAAATCAGTGAACCAACAAATCAAGTTGTTGTGGCCTAAACAAACTTAAAAATCTCTATGCTGAGGATAAAGTTCCAAATATGGACCTTATTTACATTATGAATAAAGAAATACGATACATCTTTCATAAACTTTTAAGGTGAATGTCATTTGGTGAAGGTATGAGGACCATTCAGTTATGTCTTATTGGTTAGTATAATACCGCTGGGAGTAGACTGATTTTATCATGTATAGGAATAGTGTCTGTTAGGCTAATACTGGTAGGAACTTTTCGTGTACCCCATTTTGCCATAAGTCAGTGATAAATATGTATTGTAACTTCAAATTGAAGGATTAGAAGTGCGGTATGAAAATGCATTTTGGAAATGGGCTTTGTCATAAAAGAACTTTTCAAAATGAAATATTTGATCTCCTGTAACACTGCCAAGATAGCATTGGAGAAAAATATGCATGGAAATAACAGTCAAGTCCAACAACTAATCAGAAGCAGTGCTTCATACCACTGTGACAGTAACTGAAATTTTAAAAATGGCTTTGAAAATACAGGCTCACCTTCCAAAAGTTGTTGGATGAAGGAGTTAGAATTATACTGCATTCCATAGTACATGAGTGTATATTGTTCAGTGCACTATATTGTTGACAAGATGTACTACATTGTACATAAAATACTAATCGTATCTACTCTGACAAGACATTTCCAGTTCCCAGTTTCAGTTCCTTTCACAAAACAAAAGATGCAGGAACGGGAAGTTACAGAATCAAAGATACACAGTTTCATACAACTCAACCGACATGTATATGTCAGAAGGCCCAAAATCAACCTTCAATATCTTCCTCTGTAAAAATGAAAGCGTCCCCGACGGAGAAACGCCCGTTTAAACGCCCGTTTGTGGTGGCCGTTTGTTTGGGACGGCTGCCCGTCCCTGGCGGTAAACGGGGACTCCGGACGCCTGGACAAAGGCCAGAAACGGGCCAGGACGCCTCAAACGCCTGGGACGCCGTCAGAACTGTCCGTTTTCGACGGCGTCCGGGCGTTTCTTAAGGCGTTTGGGCGCCGTTTCCGACGGGCTACCGGGCGGGCTGCTGGACGCGCTGCCGGACGGGCTGCCGGACGGGCTCCTGGGCGGGGCCGGGCGACGCTTGGGACGGCACAGGTGGGGTCCAAACGGCGTATCCGACGGCCGGACGGGTCTCTGGGGGGTGCTCAGTCATTGTGGACATTTTGATCTTGCCGCTCCGACGGGGTTGGGACGGCGTTTCCGACGGCGTCCCGTGACAGAAGGTGCCGATATAGTAATATTGAAAACAATTGCAGATTGGCATCGAATCAACAAGTAACGGCCGCCCACATTGTAACAGTTGCCGTAACGAGCCGTGAGTAAATGCAAGTGAAGTAAATACAAAATACCATGATCAAACGAAAAAGATTTTCTTCAAGAATATAGAGTAACAAAATGTTGAACAGCGGCTGTAAACAGCGGCGAACATGCGACAACAGTAATCCACCATTGTGAGCGCACACAAACATAAAGGGCGAGGGTGTAAGAAAATTACAAGTGCAAACATTGCCTAAGTGGACATTTTAACATAATCGTCTTTCTTCATTAAAATTCGTATAGTATATAATTATATTCTACGTAGTTTTTGTGCGTCTTGGAAGATTTTGTATGAAAACAACATTGACGGTTGCGTTTGTAGATGGCAGCCGTGACGTCAGGACTTTCCCGGGCCGAACTTGTGTGCGGGACTTCGAGTCTCTTTTTGTGTATGACGTGTACATTTTTACGGCATCATCGTTCTTTATTAAAACAGCAGGTATTGTACACAATTATTCTACAAATCGTTCGTGTGCGTCTTTTTATTTTTCGGCGTTAAAACATTGAATTTCCTTTATCAGCCCGGCGGCGCATGTGACAAAATTTATGTGGGGAGGGCAGTCTCGGGGAGGACGAACAAAATATAACCGCAAACTTCTCAGCAGCCCCTGGAATTAACTAATGTTCTGTTGTGGCAATTGTAACACTGTCTTACACAGTTCCCTTGTAACATTTGACAACGAAAAATTCTTGTCCACTTACCGAGTATCCTCGAAAAAGAATCGCCGAGACAGATTGCTTCGGTACACCCAATATTCTGGCGGCCGCTGTTTACATTCTTGGAACACCTCGTTTGACATTTTAGTCAGTCGCTGGAGATGCCCAAACTTGTGTGCAGCGTCGACGATAGATATAGCTGCTTGTATGACTGAAATCCATCCTCCAAAATTGCAGACAATCCAACAAAATGGAAAAAACTGAGGTCGACTGAGCAGCAGACGTGTTCCCCAGCCAGCCCGGTGACCGTTAAATCTAGCGCCTTCAAACTTGGCGCATGTGCGTTAGAAGCCTAAACCCCCCTGGGAAACATCGTGAAGCACGTCAGTGCCGGCCGTTGCTGTTGTCAATTAATTAATAAACGCCCGTTTCCATGCCGGACGGTTCAGGACGGGCTGGGAGCGACGGGGTGCCGTCGCTAATTTCTGGGACGGCCGTCCGGGGGAAGTTTGTGGACGCTGCCAACTGTGTTGGGACGGTCAGGACGCCGTTTCCCGCTAAAGACGGGCAGGGACGGCGTCCGGTGGGCGTTTCTCCGTTGGGGACGCTTTCATTTTTACAGAGGTTAGTCTTCCAAAGACTTCTACCATAATCACACACCATCATCACAATCCATGCTGACTACAAGTTTTGCAGAAACACTGATACACCCAGATACATCCATCCAAAACAATGAAATTATTATGGTGACAGTAACCTTCATTTTCATGGTGGTCAATGTATAATTGAAACACTGTACAGAGCCCCGACAGCGAAATAACTACAGTAGTGCCCCCCCCCCATGTGCATACTATAATATCCCTCCAGACTTGTATCTGTCTTCACCAAAGAAATTAACTGCCTGTCCTTGTCCTTGTTGTTGCCCTTGGCAAATTGGACACACTTAAGAAAATCCCCGTCTCATGCCTGCGCACACTTGGGGGTACTCCAATCAAGAAGGCCTTCAAGACATAGAAGATAAGGAGTTTTATGTTCTTGCAGGTGACAAGAACTTGATGAGTCGGCAGATTGTAGAAACCGTTGGGCTGTGACTGTAAATTCATTTCAATTTGTAGAACGTAAATTTTCTTCTGTTCATAAATTTTGTGGCACGCTTAAAATCAAAACAAAAGTGTTTGTAAAAACAAGTTAGTAAGGCAATGCAAGAAAGTCTCAGCACAAAGATGAGTTTGTCCAAGGTGAGAACTCATGGTAAGAACTGTTAAGTTTAAAAGCAGCATGAAGATTTCCTGATTTGCAGTATGCCATCAGTCCTTTATTTTCAAGACAGAGTTTCCATTTTCAAGCCTAGGATGCATCTTCAAGTTGATAATTCCTGTACAGTCACACCAACCTCTAACATTAGGATCTAAGACAAGTCACCTGGAATTTTTTTTTAAATATGCATGACTATTCCAAGAATTCTCATTTGAAAGAAAGGCAAGGTAATGACATGAGTCAATACATAACATCAATTCTTGCTCTGGACTGTGTAAATTAAAGATTTAAAGGAATTATTATGATCATACTTCCCTTCTTTAATGGAATCGTGATTGTACAATGATAGTGGAAGAATTATGATGTTTTGTAAATCATTTATACCGAACAGGTGGTAGAAAATAATTTTTTTCTGCTTTCCCTTAGGCCACACCAAATTAATTTCTTGGTTAACGTATTTGCCATCTTCATTTTTTTTTCTGATTTGCAAAAAAAAAAAAAAAAATCAGAATCAACTGCAAAATGCTCATATTTTGCCCTGAACAGTTGAAAACAGTCCTTTTCATCCTAGTTGTTACAGTTATTCCATCTTTCAATGCAGTGGTATCATTAAAAGTTCAAAATTCATTGTTTGAATTTTGAACCAGTCTGGTGTGTTGACTTCATGGCCCCTATCGTACCATTTTTGGCCATAATAGGATGCCTAGGCCTGTTTTTATTATGGCTTCACCACACCACGAAGTGGTGGTGAACCCATATTGCTTTTTCTGATGTTTCTTCTTCTTCTTCTTCTTCTCCTGCCATTTTTGAAATGGATTCAGCTTCTTCATTTTAGGGCCTAAGGTCCTGAAATTTGGTATGGAGGTACAGTGGGCAAATACCCCTAGGCGTTTTTTAAATTTTTGTGATACAGGCTTTTAGAATGGTTTTATTTGAGTTTTTTGGCTGTGTTATAGCAAATGTATTACTGTGTTAGTGTGCCGTGTTTACCACGTCTGGGCATGAGTCATCACAATGGAATGCAGGGCATCAACCAATAGGCATGCAGCTTTCCTCTATACTTCTTGCTGATTGGCTGTTGGGATTTAACTTGATTAACACCTGCACAGAGCATTTCCACCTGCACAGAGCATTTCTTGCTGATTGGCTGTTGGGATTTAACTTGATTAACACCTGCACAGAGCATTTCCATACTGACAGTATGTCTTTATTCAAGTGTTTTGGTAGGTATTTCAAGCTTTTCTGCTCCAGCATTGGAATGCGGGGCATGAACGTTTTTTTTTTTTTGGAAAATCAACAGTTTGCATTATGCAATTAAAAATCCTAACCAATAAAGTAGGGAATAGCTATCCAACTGTTGTTTTAGTTGTATGTTACTTCATATTATAGTTATATCAATGTAAATCATTGTTTTCCCTTGTGTTTCTCATTCTTTCCCTGCCATGTCGTAAAATGTGGTGAACCCATCGCTGTATTTGCTCCAAAGCAAATATTGGCCTTTCTAGTTTTAATTTTTTTTGCCCGTCCGCTCCATTATTTTTCTATAAAAATCCATTAACCAAGAAATTAAATTGGTGTGGCCTTAGGCTAGAAAAGAGTTTGAGCATGACATATCATTGACTTGATCAAAGATGCCATGAAATGTCAGTCATGTAGAGACTCGAGGGACATGGCTAATACATATGTTAGCTTTCATGCAACAGTAGCTTATTTGGTGTAAAAGACGGGTCCAAAAAATCAATGGTACAGGTCAGGGGCATGGAGAACTAGATTTCCCCTTAGATACATGATTGTAAATCTGAAAAAGAATCTTTCTATTAAAACATTTTAAAGGGTTTTTAGATGCTCTTGCATAGTTAAGTTTTTGTTTCTTTATTGTAATGTATTTTATACTAGTCTTATACATTTAGTACTTACTGATATATTATAGAAATACTAATTAATTACAATTTTACAATTTAGAGGAAAGGTTATCAACCATCATGATTAAAAGTAATTTTACAACAAACCTTCTTTCTCATTTTCTTGTACCTAAAATATACCTTGCCTGTACCTTACAATGTTATATGATTGACTAATAGATAGGGAAATTCTGCCAACACATGATTCAGTTTCAAAAGCTTTTGATGCTTTCTTAGATGTGCATTATGATAACAATAAATCTAATCTACTGGATTTCCATCCATAAAACACGTACATGTACATGATGACAATTATATATACACACAACATTACAAGACAGAATAGTATCATCTGACAACAGTTGTCATTGGTGTGTTCTTCTCTGTAGTTGTAAGACATGTTATGTGTGTATTGTAATCATAATTGTGTACAAATGAGGAGAGACGTGTACAGCTACATGTAATTTAAGGCCCTCTTTCAACCAGAAGCTGCAACTGCATGCTGAGTTACCAATGATTTTGACAAATAGCCCCAAAAAATCATAGGTGGAATGTTTTCTTTTCACGTTTGGTATCTTTGTTGTCTTCTAAATGATACTTTATGATTGTAGATCTACATGTAGCATCATAATCCAACTTTGTCATGAAGTAACACAAATTCAATTCATTGGCTGGTGAAAAGTGGGCCTATGTAATGTTTGTCACCTTCTCACCCGGCTAGGGATGCTAACTTGTCCAGGACCTGCAGAAGCTGATCAGATTATGCTAATCAAAGAGCTTTTACCAAATTTGGTTAGGATAGATTGGCTGAAATGCAAGATTGACATGCATTTTGGTGATTGTGGGATTTGTAAAGGTGCCAACATCTTCCTTTCAACACCCACATTTTATGTGAACATATGCAGCAACCATGAACAAAAACTGACTTATAGTAATAAAATGGATGCCCATTTCATTTTTACATTATGATGGTATGTTACTACTAAAACTAAAGTTTAGTATTGCTAATATATGATATTAATCTTTATTGCATGTTCTTGCCCAGATGGGCTAAATGCACAAGGATATTAACATATAATATTACTGTATAACTGTTACAGTAAAAGTCAACCCTAATCTAAGACTAACATGCATATAATACATAATGTCACTGATTTGACTGAAGACTTTCCAGATATTTATGAATTTTGATAACAGAGGTGTTATATTTCAGCCTAAATCTTCTTAGGACTGATTGCTTGATAACTTGCTGCCCAATATACATGTATGCTAATAGATCACTACAAAAAGAGGGTAAGAAGGGAAGGAAAATTCAGTGACTTGCGTTAAGATTTTACATACTGAATCAACCATACATGTTTAACACTCAACTACAAGTAGATAGTTGAACAAGTGTAACTGTCTACATGTATGAAAAAGTATTGAATTATGTAAGGTTCAAAATGTGGGTTTTTAGCTACTGTGCACAACTAAAGGATTTTTTTTTACATTTTGGTAACCGTTCAGCTATAAACTTTGCTCAGGTCATAATAACTGTTCCAATCCTACTAGTAGTACAACTAAAGGCTTGCTTACTGATTGCTGATAAAACACTTAAAAAACATATTCCCAGGCACTTAAGCTAGTAGATAAAATGCAGTTAATATTCAAAGTACAAAACTACAACTGTCTGTTATAATAAGTGGTATATATATATATACACATGTAGTAAGGAGTAGTCTCTTACCTTAGAAAGCTAGAAAAAGAAGCTACAACGTCCACCGACTATACTGTCTTGCATTAAAAGAAGTCTTGGTGCTCCTTGAAATGTGAAACCTTAGCCGTTAGCGGATGTTTGCTAAGGGCTCTGAAACAACAATCTCGTTATCTGCTTCACTAACCTGCAAACTGCTTTACCAAATCCAAGAGGTCTATTTTTGCTCTCTGTCAGCAACTTTGTGCTAAAAAAAGCAGCAGCTATCTCCTTCCTGTTGGAGGAAACTAGTTCTCCAGCCAGGCAACAGGAGGGATGTGGTCTTCTCATTCAGGGAAGCATCTGTCAGTGGTAGTGTGGGATATTCCATTTTCACAAATTATAGGAGGACAAGATCTGTAGGATTTTTTTCAGTCATGGTTATAGATTTCATTTAATCATGGATGAATCAAAGAAGAGAATTCACCGGTCAAATTTTTATTCTGACTCATTAAATGCTTGATTTGCCCCAAAAAATTCAGTTGAGTTGAATTATGACTAGGAGGAAAATTTATGATTTTTACATTGTAATCATCAGTTCTCATTGTTAATATAATTGTTTCCTGAAGAAAAGTTTTGGTTTGAATTTAGAATGGCCATGCATTGTGCATCTAACATCTTTCTTTTACCAAAATTTGCCTAATGATTTGGATGTTGAAATATAAAATTGAAAAAAAAAGTTTTTAGTAGTTTGCATTTACATGTAGAATGGCCATTGATAATAAAACATGTTACCAAATTTTGTCTATGATCATGTTTTAAATCTTAAACCTTTCAGCACTAGTCCTCTCTATAATTAAAGAGTCTCCTTGCTTAACGATAATTATCTTTGAGATTTGCATTCTGTGGTTTGCCTTGAGATATCTTTAAAGCAATGTCATACTCTTCATACATGTACCACTACTGAGTTCTTGGAGCATTGCCCAACACTATCAGTTGGTTATGATAAGTCCTTCTTTATGTTAGAAATCCAATGGGCACCCCAGTAGCGTATCAGCCAGTCATGTCATTTAATGCTTACCAGGTGTTTTGAAGATTGCACATTTTTCTTACCAACAAATTTAGTGAATGGGATAAAATTGATTCTGACAGATGACTTAAAATATACTTAATAATAATAATAGATAATTTATTGCTTCCAGGCACAGATTCTGAAGTATAAGGTATTTTTGGTAGCTGTGGGTTTTAATCTTTTTTCTA
>NW_017802713.1:4310311-4323388 GCF_001625305.1 Branchiostoma belcheri
GGGCTGAGTTACTAGTAAATCCTCTGGAATGTGTTTATTGGTTCAATGTGTAGTCCTTGAAGTCAAGATCAGATGGGATAGATTTAAAGTCACCAGCTGCAGTTAAAAGTAGAATCATATTACAGGAAGTCCCTAGTCTGATCATGTTTAGGATCTGGAGGTTGCCTTGTCCTTTTGAGTTCAAGTTCATGTTGAAGGTAGCAGAACACAATTATTTTTTTATATAACATCCGTGTCCATAATATCACCAGGGTCCATAAAGCGCCACCTTGAGAAATAGTGTGCTTTAAGATATTTTTACTGCAACATACTTTTGGTATGCACTCCTGCACACCTCAAATGTACATACCTAGGGTATGTTGCAGTAAAAATATCTTTAAGCACACTTTTTCTCAAGGTGGCCATATTACATGTATGGACTATGGTGATATTATGGACAAAGATGTTATAGCCTATGTAGGGATTTACAGGGAAGATGATATAGGGAAGATGAAGTAATTTTAAACTGAAATATTTACCCTTTTTTGTGTTGGAATTAACATTTTAAACATGCATAATGACTTCTACCAACACAGATGAACACCGTTAAGGAAAAGAACTACACGTAACAGTTACTGTAAATCATGACTTTTCAGTGGTTTTATTTTGCAGTAGGAGGGAAATTTTGGGAGGTTTTCACAACGTTTTAAATTTATGGCTGAAGCAGCCATTCAATGAAAACATAATTTTATGATTCAATCTCATAGTTTATTATTTGGGGCTCCATGTATGATGAAAATGAAATCACAATCAAGTACACAGTCAATGATTCTCTGTTTGACAAAATTGACTGTCGCTGATAATTCTACCACACTCTTGAAATCATTAAACATTCCTGCAAATGAAGCAAAGAAATCCTTACCTTTAAGTTAAAACACCTTATGCCAGTATCCCTGTAGTTAGCCTGGTAGCCTGTAGTTAGCATCAATATGAAGTCATCAAGCGTCCACCAAAACAGAAGTGAGTCTGACTGGACAGCACAAGATACGCACACACGACACTCTTCCAGTCTGCCAACGTTGTCTCAGGTTACCCTGGTCTTATCCCTCCAATCTAAGGAAAGTCCTTCTCTTCCCAGCTGGAGTCTTTTGAACATGAAGCTGCTACACAGCAGGATATCCTGCCACCATGAACTTGTTTGTCTGAGATTTAAGACTTAGACTGAGAAGTAAAATGGCCACAGGACAACTATACCGTTAGGGTTTGGATAAGAGTAGACAGACCTCATTTGCACCCGACCGTGGGCACACAGGACTTACATTCAGGTCACCCCAGAGGATGTTGGAAGTTATTCCAGGCAAGCTGAAAGTAGTAACTGTTTTTGGTAACCTACTGGTTTCCAGTTGGTGGCTGCTTACTGCTTTCAATCATTCTAAAAAATGTACAATGTACTAAGTTAAACATTTTGTTAGACATTGATGCAGATGATGAAGATGATATATGTTTTCAATTGGTAGGCAAACATTTTGTAAATCACAGGGAAAACTAAGTTGTCATATTGTTAGGAGCTAAAAATGTTTCTTAATAAAATGTTGTGGGAAAGGTTCCAAATGTTCTAATTAGTATTCATACACATCATGCTTCACTTGTACACTGTACATGGCAACAGCTGCTTTTATAAATTTATATAATAATGATTATCAGTGGACATTCAGAAATTTTTTTATCATTTATAGTCATCTTCTACTTATACACAGAGGATATTAATACTGTTGATATTTTATGCACAAAGAAGAAAGAAAAAGTGACAGAATTAGAAAAATTATGACCAATGGAAATCTGGTAAATAAAAACTTACAGAAAGTGTGTGAGCAAATATGTTTTTATTTCCGATTCTGTTATCCGATATGTTTTTAGCAATATTGCAGAATGTGAACCCATTAATGAGTCAGTGATAGCCCTTTTGTGCTGAAATAACCATAGGTTATGTTTCAGCTACTGTATGAATTATACATGAGAAGAGTTTCTTGGAACATACATGTAGGTTGAAGTGATGTTACAGTATTGATCTGTGCCTCAAGCTTATGGCTGTTAGAAGCAACTAGAAAATGATACAAAGAAACATATTTCTTACAATTCTGTTAACTTCTGTTATTCTGTTATGGAAGTATTGTTTTGGGTGGCTGAGCTGTAGGTTTGTGTGTGTGTGTCTGGATAGAGTAGGTTGACAGCACGTGGGTCGGGGAAGATTGACAGTCAAAATGACAGGTCAAAAGGTCAGACACAGGAAGTGGGGATGAACTTCAGAGTAGGTTTATTTGTATAATGATCGTACTCTAAAGTCTAACTTTTAAATCAAACTGTTAAGAGCAGTGAAGAAAATTTCAAGTCAAATTAATAGTCAATAGCAATTTTAATATATATATATTTGTTAAAACACCAAACAAGGCACAATTTACTGCATCATTGCATCAAGATTTCTTGAATACCCTTAGGTGAACCCAAAGACCCTTTTTACATCTTAATCTTCTGTGAACAGCTGATTATTTTCAGACCAGATTAGTGATCCTGGCTTCTAAGCCCTTGGTCCTCAAAACTGGCATTGACCTCCCTTGACATCAATTAGTAACTGTTACATGTACGAGTACTGTAACACTGTCTACATTTACAACCAGTATTTTTATATTGTTGTCCATCGATGTACATAATATGAACAATGGACAACAATATAAAAATACTGGTTGCAAAATGTAGAGTTACAGTAGGTACTAGTCGTAACAGGGTCAAGAGAGCTCAATGCCAATTCTGAGCACCAAGGGCATCCATGTATATAGCAAGTAAGGAGGGGAGGTCGTGGTTGGAAATTACATACTGTAAAATGCTACAACTTTTGCGGTCAACCTGGTTCGATTTTTGAATTTGTTTTGTCTTTCTACTGTACTATAATTATGGAATTGTTTCAACCACAAACTTCAGACACCATGAAAAAACTCTCCTTTTCTGAGATGTACCCCAAACTAAAAGCACTGTATAGTAGTAAATGCATGACAGTTAAGCAAGACGTGTATACCATCCCCTTTCTTGTGACATACATTTTGTTCATGTATTCCCTGGACCTTTACATCAGGACTAGACTGAAGGGAAAATCCTTCTTTTTACAAACCTTATGTCAAGACAGTTTTTTATCAGTATCACAGAGTAGTATTATTTGTTTAAGTTAGTACAATATAAAATACTGATAAAATTTAATGAGCTGTTTGTTGATGACTTAGCTGTGTTAACTGATCACCATTCTTGTGTTTATTTGTACTCTTAGGAGGAGCAAAGACTGAATACATCAGACTTCAGGTAAGCTATCAGCTCTTACCAGCAGATACAGGTCCATAATAGCACATCTAGAATGTTGTAACAGCGCCACCTAGATAATGACAATTGAATTACAGCCTGACCGTAATGGTAACCATTGATCAAACCAAAATGTTGAGGAAAATTTTGTATCTGATAGATTCCAAAATTAGCTGCTATAATTATATACTAACAGTTTGCTGTCACAGATTATGTATAACATGTAGGAGTACACTTTATACAGTAGAATGCGTAATCCAGTTGTTAGCAACCCTACCACTGGACCAAGAGTTTGGGAGTTCGAATCCCGGCTGTTGTTGCTCTCCCAAAAGGGTTGCAGTAGGATAGGACTTAATGCCATGTGGTCCACTGTTCATTGTACTTGCAGCTAGGGGAATTTCCCTGGTACAATGAACCTGTAAATACCGTACATTTTTTGTACATAGCGTCTGTCTTCTCTGTCACGACCAGTGGGAGATCAGTGAGCTCTTCAGTGAGCTAAAGTGGATCAAGATTACATCATTCTGAAGTTTCCAAAATCATACAGTACAGGCCACGAAATACGCATCAAGTTCTGCGGGACGTACCGCGATATTCCGCAGGACGTCCCGCAATATTCCGCAGGACGTCCCGCAATATTCCGCATGACGTTCCGCAATCTTACGCACGGCGTTCCGCAATCTTACGCACGGCGTTCCGCAATCTTACGCACGGCGTTCTGCGGTATTTCGCACGACGTCCCGCAGTGCACCTGAGAGCACTTTCGCAGAACTTTGCGAAAGTTCCGCAGAACACCTCTCCGTAAGGCCGCGTTTCCGCAGAAATACGTCCTTTTCATATGCAGGCCACCCGCGCCGTGGGCGGAGAAAGATCACACCCGGTTTGTTTACATTTTCTATAGCGCGGAGTGAAAATGTTCATGAGATCTGCCGATATTTTTTACCCAACAGTGAAGATCGTAAATTCCTGAGCTAGAATGTGGTTTAATAGATTGAGTTAAGATTTCTACCTCTCTGAAACGTGCATGTACACAAATATATTTATCGAAAACATGATCGCTGTGGTCTGAATTGTTACAGGGTTCTAATTAGCGGGAGCTTTGTTTCTTGATCTTGTGTTTCTTGTTTTGAAACCCACGCTGATCGCGGAACACTTCCCGGTGGAATGAACGCCAAAATTGTGTCAAATACACAATAAACCCACATACAAATACAGTATATATGTATTCCCGAAAGATTCTTTCAGTCCTGAATTTATTTACTAGAATAGTCTATTTTTGGTCGTACAAAACAAAACAGCATTTTGAAAGAAATACATAATTTTACTCTTCGTCCGTCACCCCACGCCGCCGCTGGCTTCCGAGCAACACCAATCAGTTTTTAACCGTAAAATTTCGTACAATTCGCAAAGTTCCATTCTGGGATTTAGATGTTTAAAAATATACATTCTAAGGAACAGTTTCGTAATGTAGTTTGTGTGGTTTTGAGTTAATTAGCGCGAGGATTGGCGAGAATGCAGAGGGTTCGTAGCGGTGGACGTGTGTTGCACTCGAGTGGGAGGGAGCGCTTCGTAACGTGCGTCCAGAAATGCCGGACAATTTTGATCGTGAAAAATCGTACAATTTGTAAATATAGCGATCTTGGATTCGGATATATTGAGAAATACATTTGTAAGGAACCGATTCATGTATTGTTTGTGTAGTTTTGAATAAACCTGCGCGAGGATGTAGAGGGTGCGATGTAGTGGGTGCGATGAAAATGGAGTCGATTTTTTTGCCAAAAAAAAAAACGGCAACGCACCCGAAAAATAAATAAACACGGTACGGGACAACCCGAACTTGACGTGTTTATGCAAAATTTGACGCAGATTCATTTGTTCTCAGACTATAAAAGTTGACTCTGTGAAAAAATTTTGGGATGAAATCGGGACAAGAAAATTACAAATCTGCGCCGGCCGTGCAGGGCGGAACAAGCTACAGTCGTCTAACAATCTTCAGGCGGTGTCTCTGGGCGGAGTCTCAACTCTTCTGCGGCCAGTCTGGTGGGCGGGTCCCCGTCTGCGCGCTGTGATTGGCGCGCCGGAACGCCACGTGGTCTGCGGCGCCAGGGAGTCTACCAGTGCCGCTGCTGCTACGTGCTGTTACTATGGCGACGTGCGTGGGAACGCCCGGCCCAACAGCGTGGCGAACGAAATGTATTAATTTTTGATGCGTGTCAACAAAGCCATGGGGCGTAAAGAACCCTTGAATTATGCTTCGCGCTTGGCACAATAATATTAATTCTCATATGCAAAAACGTTAGTTCGACTCTGAATATTACCACGAGTCTTCCGTCAGCAACAACAAACGAACGCCTGAATCTATACACGTACACTCGAATAGAGAACCTAGATAATACTAGTAACGTTAGTAGATTATACATATAGTCGGTAAAGATCGGAACTGTAACGAAGATAGGCGAATATAAATTTGTCACATAGACACCAATCACAGAGCCTCGGTTATAGTCGGTGAAGATCGTGTTTGTAACGAAGACGGGCGAAATCATTGGAGCAGCCCAGCTAGACTGTTGGCGCCGACGGCAGGGGCGGCAACTTCTTTAAAGGGAAACGCCTGTCGATCAAGTATAATATGTGCGTGTGGCTATGGGAAAATGCCTCGCTCTAAAATGTATCACGTAGTTCTGAATCGATAATCACAAACAGCAAGGAGCTTCTACAACATATAGCGTCCTTGCAAACAGGGACAATATCAAACTTCGTTATTTTTGGCCACAGAGTCGAAGCATTTAAAGCTTAAATTTTAAAAAGTGGTTTCTTCGGCGAAGTCATGCCTTGCAGAAAATGTTGACGATACACATTACGTGTTCGACCGCAGGTCATTGACCTCCAGCTTGCGTTGTTCCAGCGGAGAAGAGCGTCTGGCAGTTTTTATAATAGCGTCAGATTTTGTTTGTTAAATCATACACAGGCATTCATGCATCTATCATTCTTCCAACTAGTTCGTAGTTATGTGAGATGTTTATTGGAATCACACGGATCGGAACAAACTCAGCGTATCAAATAGTAAACATCAATCGCCCAAGCACAGCCGTGGCAGCGTGGACCCGCCGCGCTGATAATCCCCGGTATTGTCCACAAATTATCAACAAATACGTGAAAATGAGGTGGAATAAGTGTCATGTAAATCTCAGAATACAAAGGCTGCTCATTAACGACTGAAATCTTGCGAAAGATTTCTTACGCAGAAGAAGTTTCGCAGCGGCGTTTCCATTACCAGTGGACAGTTCTGCGAAATTCTGCGGGACGTCCCGCAATCTTACGCACGGCCTTCCGCAATCTTACGCACGGTCTTCCGCAATATTTCGCACGGCCTTCCGCAATATTCCGCACGGCCTTCCGCAATATTCCGCACGGCGTTTCGCGATATACCGCAGGACGTACCGCGGTATTTCGCAGAACGTCCCGCGAAAACTGATGCGTATTTCGTGGCCTGTGCTGTAATTATCCAGTTGCTTGAGTAACTGCTTTTTGGCAAGATCACATAACTTTATCAATTTTACCAGTTTGCAACCCACCTTTGACTGCAGATTCCTACATGTATATGGCCAGCTTACATTGTATTCCTTTAGCAAATCATTCAGTCTTTTTGGCCAAATCTACATGTAACATCTGTGTCCATAATATCACCAGGGTCCATATAATATCGCCACCTTGAGAAATAGTGTGCTTAAAGATATTTTTACTGCAACATACCCTTAGTAGGTACTATGTACATTTGATGTGTGAAGGAGTGCATACCAAAAGTATGTTGCAGTAAAAATATCTTCAAGCACACTGTTTATGAAGGTGGCGATATTATGGACCCTGGTGATATTATGGACACAGATGTTACAAAATACTAGACTATGTCTAAGTACAAAATGTGTAGCATGCACAAGTGCTATAAAATTTAACGAACTTGAAAATGAGCAATTCTTTCATGTTTAAAGAGACATTAGAGATATCAGTTTAGTTTCATACATTTTGCGACTTCTCCCCCACTTTCAGTAACCTGCTGAACAAGGACACGTTCCACCGCTCACTGCTGGCCTGCTCTGTGGAGGTCATTATGACAACATACGGAGTCTGCTGTAAGTACAAACAGCCAATGGCAGCACGTTGGCAGAACGTACTGCACCTGCACTAAACCCATAATGTAATGTGATAGCACTTTGGCAGATCATCATATAAGGTTGTATTCGCATACATGTGCACTATATACATGTAAGGTTAACATCCTATCTGCAGTTTCCAAATATTGTGTTAGAAAAGATATCTTCTGCAACAAGTAAAATTCTGATGCAACGTTTACCAAAAATACAACAAAAACTGAAAAATCAGAGTTTCGCGCAGGCGCAGTACGTTCTGCTGACATGCTACAAATGGCCCTATCGTAATTCCCCATCACACATAGCTTATGATATGGCCAGTAGGTCTGGAGCAAGGTCGGCTGTGGTTAGTTGGTGTTCAGTGAGGTCAGCCATTTATTTTTCAACTGCATCAGCCGAATGTTTCAAAATGTTAAAAACATTGCATGTGGAAAACATTGCAGGTGGACAGGAAGTTTGGCTATGGTTGGCCAGTGTTCAAGATTTTAGGTCTTACTAGTTGGGGCATGGATGACAGTTAGATTTGAATCAAATTTAGCCCAAACTTGATTCTATTCGTATCCAAATTTATATCATACCCAGGCTGCGATAACGTTCGATAACGGGTTCCAGACCAGGTTCTACTTTACGGTACGGACCGGTCCGGAACCCGTTATCGACCGCTTCCATGGCTTCCATAAAACGATTCGAACGCGATTCGCCCTATCCGCGAGTGACCCTTTCGAAAATTCAAATACAGAATCAGGACGTTGGAATTGATGTTGTTACATTTTAGGGACAAGTGGCATCAACTTTTGGCTCATCTTGCATTGAAAGGCGTGTTTTCTTGGGTGGGTATGACACAAATAAAATGCAACACGGTGTATTCCGCATCGCCCTCGATCCCGGCCCTCCCGCGAGTCGGATACCTCGGGCGATACGGAATACCCCATGTTGTATTCTATATGTACAATAGGCGTGACCTAAATCTGTAGTAGGGCATGCAATTTACACGGCTTTTGCATAAGTTATAGCCAATGGGTTATATGGCTTTTACATGGCTTCAATCATGAATTGAAAGCAATTTACACAAATTTTGCAAGTTAAAACTCTGTGTGAAACATGTGGGAAGAGAAGTTAATCGAGATCTATATTTATTTATTTATGAAACAAGTTTGAACTGCAATTGCCAACACAAGAAATTGGACTTACCAAAATTTCCAACTGTACAACAGTTACTGTTACTGTAACAGTACTCTTGCCTTTGTCAAGGAATCCACTGCTTCTGTGACGTCATGCAGATAACACACGTGACTCTGTGAGCAGTGGATCATAAAGGATCTTGTGTTGGCAATTGTAGTTCAAACTTGTTTCATAATCATGATTTCTACCAAGTTGAACACAGTTAAATTTTAAAAATGAGATCTGTACAGACTGTATATTCCTGAGCACGTCGTCAGATTGTACTGCACCTGTGTGTGGATATCAAGCTTCAGCAGAACGTCTCATATAAGATCGTATTCGCGCATATAAGGTTAACATCCCGTCTATAGTTTCCAAACGTTGTCAGTGTCGTAAAAGATGCCATCTGCAACAGGCAAAATTCTGATGCAACTTTGACCAAAAATCCAACAAAAACGCAAAATTCTGATGCAACTTTGACCAAAAATAAAAAAAAAAAAACGCAAAAAAATTGTGGTTTCACGCAGGCGCAGTACGTTCTACCGACGTGCTGTATTCCTGACCCATAAGTGTATTTCAGGGACCCCCATGTTGTACACCATGGCTACCACGGACACCAACACGTCGTTTCCATGGATACTGGATGTGTTTGAGCTGAAGGCGTACGACTTCTTCAAGGTGCTGGAGACCTTCATCCTCGCAGAGCCCAAACTCACCAAGGAAGTCATCAAGGTCAGCCCTCAGATGTAACAAGCTCTGGCATTGGTCAGGAAGATGTTAGTCTAAGAATGGTGTACAGAAAGTACAAAAAGGAGCGAAAGGTAGCGAAAAGAAACAAAATTGAAAGAAATATTAAGAAAAAAAGCAAATAAAGTAGATTGCCTATATTATCACAAAATACAAGCAAAGGGAACTGATCATGAGTAACGGAATAAAATACATCATGAGGCAGTAAAAAGATGTTCTGAGTAAAGTCTGGAATAAGTTGGCAGTAAATTACAATATACATTTTTAGAATGCATCCAGCAAATTTTTGTTGTGTTTGTGTGACTAAATTCTTCTAGTACGGGACTGCAGCTGGGAGCTATGACCCTTGAGTGTTTTTCAGTTAATTTTGCCAAATTAAAAACGTGGATGAAGTGAAATTGGTTGGTTTTGTAGCTACATGTACAGACATGTACATGTACATGTATACTACTATCCCATATGGATAATATGGGATACTGTAGTATTGATTTTTGGGCTATAATTATATTAAAAGGTTAAAGGTTCGTTGTATTGTCAACTATTGGGCTGGCCCTAAACAAACATGTCATGTATGTAATCTGGAGACTTTGACTCAATTAAGGCGAGGCTGCCACATATGCAGGAAACAAAGTCATGGCGGCTGCACTGACAACTTTAGAGACACAATTCTCTGAAGAACTGTCCTGCAGCATCTGCCTGGAGCTGTTCACCAGGCCCAAGATGCTGCCCTGTCAGCACACCTTCTGTCAGGACTGTCTACAGGACCATGCAGGGAGGGGAGGGACCTTCCGGTGCCCAAACTGTCGTCGTCAGGTCTTGCTGCCACCCCAGGGGGTCGCAGGTTTGCCAGACAATCGCATTGTGGCCAACATGTGTGAAAAAATGCAAGACCAGGCAAAAATGAAACCACCTCAGTCTGGAAACAGGTGCAGCTATCACCCGTCAGAGGAAGTCAAGCTCTATTGTAAACAGTGTTACTTGCCAGTCTGTACTGAGTGTTGTGAAGAAAGCCATGATGGACATCCAACCACAGGCCTTAAAAAAGCTGCACAGGAAAGGGGGTCAGTCCAGGCCTTGATCAATGAGGGGAGGAACATTCTGGAAGGTTACTGTGGCTTCCTCGAAGGACTTGGGGAAAAAGAGAAAACCCTGAATGAACAGAAACAACAGAGAGACAACAACATCATTCAGGCTTATAACCAAACAATGCAGACAATGGCACAAAAACTTACAGAGAGAAAAGACCTCCTCTTGTCTGAATCACAGCAAAATCACAGCCAGAATTTGGAAGAAATACAGATTGCAAGACTCGGAGTGTTGGCAGATGCCAATGAACTGTCTGCTGCCTGTGATCAAGCAGAACAAGAAATGGAGAAGGAAGGGCTTGCATTTCTTAGTCAGCAAACCGCTTTGGCAGAGGTAGTAGGAAAGTACAGAGGAAAAGCAGCACCAACTCCTGTACAACACCAGCCTGCTGTCTTTGAGCCCACAGACACCCCAATGCCAGTATTGGGACATGTGACGGTCCAGTCTCTCCCATCTGCACCAATCCCAGCAGCACCTGCAGCAAGGGGCACAAATCATCACCATCCACCTAACCAAAGGCGAGGGGAGCATCAGCCTCAGAGGGTGACATTTGGCAGAGAGGGATCAGGAACAGGGCAGTTTCAGGGTCCACGTGGTGTTACAGTGTCAGATGAAGGGAAGATCTTTGTAGCAGATAGGTGGAACTACAGAATCCAAGTCTTCACCCTGCAAGGAACATTTGTCCACCAGTTCCCAACAGTCGTGTCAGGTGCACAGAAGATGTACCCACGTGATGTGGCCATGGACGGGGAGGGGAACCTGTGGGTGGTGGGGAGTAAAGGCTCTGCTGAGTTTGCCGTGCAATACACCAAACAGGGCAGGGTGCTGAGGAAGTTTGACCTACAGAAGTCAAGGTTGGACAGAGGAGTTGCCGTGAACACCAGAAAGAACCACATCCTCATCACACAAACTACAGGAAACCCAAACAACAGACATGGCGAAGTGCAGGTGTTCAGGCCAGATGGGAAACTTGTGAAAACTGTCGGGGGGAAATTTAAGAACTTTGTACGTAGGCGGCAAGGGATGAAGCACCCAGGGTACATCACAGTAGACAGGGAAGGGAAGTTTCTTGTGTCAGATGGTGACAGTAACTGTGTTTTTTTGTATGACGAAGACAGACAGATTCAGTTCCAGTTTGGAGGTGAGGGCCGTGGTGAAGGTCAGCTGAGGTATCCCCGTGGCATCTGTACAGACAGTGCAGGTAACATCATCGTGGCAGACGGGGGAAACAGACGTGTGGAGATGTTTGACAAGACAGGAACATTCCTCAAACACATTGCTACAGACATGGAGAGTCCACAGGCTGTTGCCATGGCAACACAAGGACAGCTGGTGGTGACTGATAATAGGAACCAAACAGTCACCATATTTCAAAACTACTGAAGCTAACTAGATGTAGGACACCACAATGCAACGAATATGCAGTCATGTGTAAATTAACTTGACAATCCTACTGGGCAATGATTATTGACTAAACATTCGTGGTTAACTAGAAGTGTTCCACAACCTCAATACATGTAGCTTCGCCAAATAATGTTAACCTTAAGTTTTTGACTGACAATTACAAATTTTATGTTTCTCATAGTTGCAAGCAACATCATGTTCACAACCCAATGACAGTCTTATCCTAATTATATAATAACAAAGGAGGCTATTCTAGATCTGGCACTTCCTCATAAATTATACAAATAAGGTCCTGATTAGAATAAAACATATTTAATGATGTTCCCTTTGAATTCAGTTAGTTCTAAATGCCACAAGACTTAGTATTTCTAAAATTCCAGGCAGTTACCACTATAATGACATTGTAACATTTTTCTTATTTAATATGCAAATTAGGGACATATATTATACATAACTCATAATCTTCCAATGTTCCTCTCTAATCATTTTGAGGTCTCATTAAGGTCTGTCCACCTACTGAATATCAAGACAAACAAGTTGAAGGCCTTGCTCCTTTTCACTCTTTCTGTACTACCACCCAGTAAGGAGGTGACTTCTTTTTTTTGGACAATTTGGAAATTGAACTGTTTTGAAGAATTGTCTACATTATTGAAATTAACAGAATTTTCACTTGTACAAGGTACTAAATGTACAGTACAGATCTCGGGATAAGCATCAAGTCCCGCGGGAGATCCCGCGGGAGTTTGCGGGATATCACGCGGGAGTTTGCGGGATCTTCCGCGGGAGTTTGCGGGATCTCCTGCGGGAGTTTGCGGGATCTCCTGCGGGATTTATCGGGATATCCCGCGGTACGAAATCCTCTCCCGCAACCCCGATCTTCGGTGTGAGACCTTTGGTTTCCGAAGGGCCGGCGCCGCTGTTACTTGAAGTTGAACCGCGTTGACTACAGATTTTTACGCAGACGATGCGTGCATGTTTTAGTATGTTTTCAATGCATGCAAATAACAGTAGAGCAAATAGTATTTTTAACCAAACATTTCTTTTTTTAATATCGGAAATCTGGTGGCTTAATAAGGTACAGAACGATAACAAAGTAATACAACCTTCTTGAACAAGTTTTGTGTCCGGCCTTGCGACGTGGACGGCTTTATTTTGATGTCACCCGACCTGCGCTATTTCAGATATAACTAATTTTTAAAAATCTAAC
>NW_017802713.1:4324029-4356229 GCF_001625305.1 Branchiostoma belcheri
AATACGGAGACCTCTTGACGCAAGCTACCAATGAGAAGACAACAGCTACAAGATTATGAAACACAACAACCACAAACTACTGCCGGTACGCCTCATAATTTCTATTTCTTGGTAACAATCTTGCCGAATTTACCGGAGACGGAGGGATTACTACACGTTACCTTGTATTCATTCACGGTAGTTTCTTAAAGTTTGCGCTGAACAATAGCTTTGAAAAAAAAGTAGCAGTTTTATAATAACTATGACCGCGTGAGAAATACCTTATACACATTATTTTCGTACATTCTTATGCTTCAACACCATTAAAATTGTAGCAAAATTGTAGCAAAGTTGACTGGCGTCAGACTCCATCGGCCCAGCACAGATCGCCCGGCAGGACGTAAAAATAAACATTTGGCACGCCGCCATCGCCGTTCCGAGCCGCGGTAGACTTCGGGGTCTCGCACCAAGTTTTTTCGCTACGCGGTACGCGGGACACGACAGGCCTCCCGAAAGAATACCGCGGGATATCCCGCAATCTCCCGCGTGATATCCCGCAAACTCCCGCGGGATATCCCGCAGTCTCCCGCGTGATATCCCGCAAACTCCCGCGGGATATCCCGCAAAATCCCGAATCCCGATGATGCTTATCCCGCGATCTTTACTGTAAGATGTTAATATGATGAATGTTATGATATGCTATGAAGTCATGTCAACTTTGTACATGTATGGCTGAAACTTCAAAATAATTACGATCATAAAATAGCTACAGTATTATAATTGTGTGTTTTAAGATAATAAAAGGAACAAAGCTTTAACAGTTCAGGTCCTTCTGATCAGCTGGCTGACTTGCATTATGAATGTGCCCTTCCCTTACAGCATCTACAACACATTGAGAACAAGATTCTGGAAAGGGTTGCCTGGAGAGAGGTTAGTACTACTTTTGAAAATAGTTTCATCAGGTTTGTAAAGTATAGGTTATGAGGGTTTTCTTTTATACAACCAAAATTCCTACCTTGCTTACGTTTTGCGTTCTCGCTGCAAAAGCACCACCTACATCGGTTACATATAGCGGTGAGAAGCAGAACTCCAGTCAGAAGCTCTGAAGAAGGTGTCTTTAGAAAGGCACAGACTTTACTTTTACTTCAATCTAAGCATTGATAATAACTGGTGAAAATAAGCACATGTTGTACATCAGCTTCCTCTTGGATGGTGCACTCCAAGAACATTAAGAACCCACCACAATTATTGAAAAGTAGGGTTCCATCCCAGTGTGAATGGATCAAACCTTAACAGTCTGTTCTTATGCAGCTTGTGCTTATACATTGTAGCTTGTGCTCATTGGTGTGTTTTACTCAAAGGCAGTTTAGTGGTTATGCAAAACAGAAACCATGACGGTCTCCCAGTCAGGAAAAAAATTACCAACAATTGCAATTAGCTCATTCTTTCAGCTGTATAATGGAAGGAACAGGATGAAATGTAGTTTTACAGGTTTTCTAGATCTCAAAGTTGGTAGGTTGTGTTGCTGGTAATGTTAACAACTAACGTCAGACATAGATTGAATCATTGAGTGAGTCCATTCAACACTACACAGTCATAGCTGTCATAGATGTTATGTTGCTGGTAGCAACTAAAACAGACTGCCAATTACATGTAGGAAGAAGGAAAAAGCCACTGATCAGCTATTCTGTCTTCCTGAAGAGCATATTAAGAGACAATAATGTACAAGAGTCAACACAATATTGCTCATTTCTGCATGTTATTGCCCATGGTGACAAACTAAACATAAACCCCTGTCACAAATTCAGAACCTTCCCCCAACCACCAACCAACCAAGGTTGGATGAAGTTTGGGAGCAGCCTGAACAAATTTAGGTCACAAATATTGTACCTTTTGATACAAATTATTGAAATCAAGTCTTAATTATAGGCAAATTTGACCCTGAACACACCTTGAACACTGCTGACCTCCCGAACACCAGCCAACTGCCAAACACTGAACCTTCCACCCACCCCAAACAAAATGTTTATAAAATTTTGAAAGTTTCTTCTGTCACAGCTAAACACCAGCAAACCACATGTACAGCCAACCTTGCTCCCAACCTACTCCTAAGTTAAACCATGTTTTGGGGGAGTTTGGCAGTGTTTGGGAGGCCATGTTCGGCTACATGTATGTGTGACAGGGGCTTTACATTGTACATGGTACTGAATGTCACTGAAGAATGGGTGCCCGGCATTTGATCATGATTCCATTATTTCTTGATTACACAATATTGTGTCAATCAAAAACAGATCAATCAGCAATGAATGAGCCACTGAGTACTTTGTTTCTGCAGCTAACGAATGATGATTCAAAGTCCTTTGCAATATAATTGTAAATTTCAAGATGGTAGATTGTGTTGCTGGTAACAACCAAAACAGACTGCCAATCAGCAAAGAAGGAGTGTAGGTGGAGGCCTTAGTATTTTATTGTTGGGTCATGAGCAATAATACGTCATGACTGTAGAAAGAGCAAATGTTACATTTCTTATTTAGGTCACACTGACTACATGGATAACATCCACACATACATCAATTTTCGTCCATTTCCTAAAAAATAGAAGGTTGCTAAATATATACATTTTGTACTGTAGATCCTACAAAGAAGCTGAATTTTTCTGTGTGTTCGTTTGTTTGTGCAACCTTCTTGATAACTTAGATTTTATGATGAAGGCAACTTATTTTCTTTTGCCCAACTTATATTTCCTCGCATGCTTGCATCAGTTTTGGGGTCCTTAGCTTAGGATGTCATCCATATATTAGTCAAATCAGTCTGGCCTCATGTGTAATTGGCAGCCTTGTCTTTAAGGTCCACCTTCAGTCTGTCTTCTGCCTTTTTCTGACCACCATCAACAATATTGTAGTCCAGGGCTTGTTGATTGTATCATTACAACCATCGTAGACTGTCAGAGTCTGTTTGTGCGTTTTTGACAGCAGCTCTGGTCTGTTTGAATTCAGTACAATGTAGTACTGTTGACCTGTTTAATAGGGCACTCTTGTGTCCTGTGGCACCTGAAGTTTAGCATTTTATCCTACAGCCAACGGAAGAAAACTTGCCCCTCGCGATTAACAAGATGATGGCGTTTGAATCTGGACTAACCGTTGCCTATTTGCTGTTGGGACTTATTATCATCATCGTGAATGTTGCCGTACTCTGGGGAATCATCAGAACACAAGAACTGCACAAGGCGCACTACTTCTACATGGCTAACGTGGCCTCGTCAGACATTCTAACAGGTGTCGGACTTCTGTATCAAGCTTTTGATCTGTATCTCTATCGAGTTGCGGAGCTGAACAAACCGGACAACACAATGAACAGTAGGACAGTACTGCAGTATAGTCAGGTGATGTCTGCGTCAGCTCTAGCCCTGCTGTCTGTAAACTCCTACGTTGCCGTAAGGCATCCTATATTCTTCCGAACTCATTCCAGCAATGCCAAACGTAACGCTGTCGTAGCTATTGTATCCTCATGGCTTGTTCTGTCCTTATTTGTTTTGTCACCTACCATGGGCTGGAATTGTCTGGACATGCCCGTGTGAAGTTCTATCATCCTGCATATTTTGGTCTTTTAGCCACTGTTATCATATTTCTGGCTGTTGTGATGTTATTTGCATGCATTAGTGTGTTCTTGGCTATAAAACAACGACAGTCCAGAGGGTTTGGGCAGGTTGGGGGAGCTGTGTCAGTCCAACACAACAACCAGGGACAACATGGGGCAGGGCAAAACCAGCCGCACAATTCTGCACAAGATGAGGAACGGAGAAAGTTCAGGAAAAGTGTACACAAGGCACGGACAGTTATGATTCACGTGGTGGTAGCCTTTGTCTTTTGGCTGTTTCCTATCGTGCTCCTCTTTATTTGCACGAAGGTGGAAATGTGCTTGGTTGGTTTGTGGCCGTATCTGATAGCTTTGGTGATGACGTTGAACTCGCTCATCAACCCAGTCTCCAGTATTGTCCGCACTCCTGAGTTGAGAAAGGGAATCTGGCAGAGCATTACGGCTATTCCTCAAGCTTTCATTGCTGTGACACGGAGGAACGATGTAGATCCACAGGCAGGGTAGACTGGAAAATGCCTCAAACCAGCCAGGGAATTCTGCAGGTGTAAGTGAACAAAATGTTCCCTTGGGAGAGTCCACCACAGTTAACAACGTAACAGTCAGACAGGGCGGGGTAAGTACAAGAATGGCTTCACCCAAACCAAAGAGTTCAGATCTTCCCATGGTAGATGTAAGCTAAAACACCATGAAAATACATGTTCATTTATGACAGAGAGCAATTGGGTCATCATCATAGTACTACTAGTATGGCAAGCACTCTCTTACTCTTTTGTATGATATTGTCTAACTTGATTACTTCTGGGTATGGAAGTATGGTGGCTGAGGTATGGGTTTGTGTAATGTTTTTTCTGGACAAAGTACATGTAGGTTGACAGCATGTGGGTAGGGGAAAGATTGACACGTCAGGCAGAATGATGGGGGGTCAAAGGTCTTTATGCCACAAGCCACTGGCAGCATTGTGGTGGACATTGGAGGAGAGCTGGTAACATCACTACTATCACTAACAGACTGCCAATCACCATACCTGTCCAGTAGATCATTGAGTAGCTCATTTTTGCAGCTCATGAAGAGCATGAATGGCCAATTCATTAGTCCATTCAATCTTACAATGTCTGGCTTAATTGATGGTAGGATGTGCAACGACCAAAACAGACTGCCAATCAGGAAGAAATGAGCCATTGAACAGTTTTTTTTTTTCTTTTTGATGAAGTGTACATCAGAGAGAAGTCTGTACAATAATGCTAATGTCTGGCTCTTCAACATGCCCACCTATATATGGTGATAACCAAGACAGACTCTCCATTAGTGAAGAATGGATCATTGACTAGTTTACCAGTACAATGTATGTGCGCTACAAAATTTTCCTCAAGAAAATTCTCTGTGTATTCCTTTAACATCTCTGTGGTAACATAAGTGGCCACATTGTTACCTCATTAGCGATAGGCTATCTTGTGTAACTAAAAGGAGGTATATATATAGTTAATTACATTTATTGTATAACAAGTGCCTAGCTAGCTTGTGCAACAAAAAAAGCGTGTATACGTAACACACTGCTCGCTCACATATAATTAGCAGCCTTGTCAGTTAGGTTCAGTCTCCTGCCACCATCGACAACCTCGACATACATAGCCCAGAGATTGCACCGTCTAACTAGGTCTGTCAGGATCCAGTTTGTCTTTGTTTGACAACTGCCCTGTCCAGCTGCTGGTTACTGGGGATTCATCAGTGTTGATAAATCGCTCCTCTGCATATCCATAGCCAGGTGACCATTCTCTATACGGACTGACTGTAGAGACTGTTTTGGCCCCAGCCCTGGTTTGTTGGCAAAGGGCCTTCGCTTTACTACGTTAGGCCTGGCAGACGAAGGCTTTCTTACTTGCTCCCGGTGTGGAACCTGAATACAACCCCTAACGAGAAACTCCAAGCGTGCACTGGGCAGAAGGCTGGGCAGAAGGGCACAAGAGATTGAGCCAAGCTCCTTCTACATCCAAGACAAAGAAGCCCACCCCATCTACGACAACACCATGGAGTTGGGAATAGTGCTAACCATCACCTGGTGGGCCACAGGACTCGTCATCATCAGCCTTAACCTGGCCGTGCTCTGGGGAATCTTTCGATCGCAGAAGCTCCGCACGGCTCACGACATCTTCATGGCGAACGTGGCGACGTCCGACCTCCTAACCGGCATCGGAGTCCTGTATCGAGTAGAAAGCCAGGCGGAAGAGGACAAAGTGGACAGTAGGAAGATTAGTTCGACTGTTCTGATGTATAGTCAAGTGATGTGTGCAGCAGCTCTAGCATTGATGTCACTAAACTCGTACATTGCTGTCAGGTACCCCATCTTCTTCCAGAGTCATATTCACCATGCCAAACGTAATGCAGTTCTAGCTGTTATATCTCCATGGCTTGTTCTGTCCTTATTTGTTTTCTCTCCTAGTATGGGTTGGAACTGTATAGATACGCCCGCACCAGGCTGCACTAGCTTTTTCTACCCTGCATACTTTGGTATTTTAGGCACTGTTATTCTCTTCCTAGCCGGTATTATGTTGTTCTGTACCATCAGTTTATTTGTTATCATAAAACGGCGAGAAAAAAGAAGGCTTGAGCTTCAACACAACAGTTCAGGGCAAAATCAGCCTCACAACAAAGCGGCACAGCGACAGTACAAAGAAAGGGTGTACAAGGCAGGTACGGTTATGATTCACGTGGTGGTAGCCTTTGTCTTTTGGCTCTTTCCTATTGCGTTCTCGTTTGTTTGCCTGAGTGTGCACGAATGTGCTGCTTCAATCTGGCTGTTGATGCTATTTCTTGTGATGACGTGGAATTCAGCCATCAACCCGGTAGCAAGTATCGTACGCATGCCGGAGTTGAGGAAAGGACTCTGGCAGAGCGTTATGGCTATCCCTGGAGCTTTTGTTGCCATGAGAGGGGGTAACAATGTAGATGCAAAAGATGGACCGGGAAACGCCTCACAAAAAAGTGTCACTGATAGAATTGACCAAAACATACTGGAGCCAGAGTCCACCACAGTTTACAGTGTAACAGTCAGACAGGGCGGGGTAAGTCCAAGAATGGCTTCACCCAAACCAAAGAGCTCAAATCTTCCCATGGTAGTGGACTGATGTCACCATTGCTTTGTGCAGTGAAGGCCCCAAAATGGGAGCAGAACTTGAATTCCCTTGTTAATATCTCTGGAAATCCTTTTTTTTTCTTGAAAATTTTGGTCCAGTTTGGATACTTTCCAGTTCAAAGAAACAGGTAGGGTCTAAACTTTGCTACATTGGTTTGTTTATTAAATTTTCACCAGTTTATTTGATAATGACAGATCTGAGTGGTTAGGTCTTGCATGGGCAGAGCAAATGAGGTCAAAGGTAGGGTTTGTTTCCTGTTCTTGGAGTTTAAGCTGGTTTAATAAAAATTATTACAAATATAAAAATTGAATGTATATTTGGGAGCCAGTCCCTTGTGACTCTCTGCTGCCTAAGCATTGCTAAGATTGATATTTTGGAAAGTACTAAATTAATCAATTAAGGAGACCTGGTTTCGGTGTACTTAGAAATCCTTTTTTTTTTCTTGAAAATTTTGGTCCAGTTCGGATACTATTTGGCTAGAAGGAACAGGTAGGGTCTAAACTTTCCTTCTAGCTTTCTTTGGTCACGTTTTGTTTTATTTCTGATGAAGTGGGCATAATGACAGGTCTGAGTGTCTTTCTGTTTCTATTCTCCTAATTCTTACACTTGCAGAGTAGATGGATACAGGGTTTGTTAACTGTTGTCAGAGTTTAAGTCTGACTCATGATCAGTCAACCCACTTTTTTCTTTGCATATTTGAGAAGCAGGTCCTTGTGACTTTCTGGTGCAGAAGAATTTTTGAGACTGAAATATTCAATTTGAAAATAATTTGATGAGGCTTAATGTTTCAGTGCATTTACATGTAACTAATGAGCCTGTACATAGCCTTCAATGTCCAAACATATTAACAGTGTATTACCCTAACCCAACCATGTTAAAGAAAAACAGGAAAACATTTAAGGACAGAAACAATGTCATGTATAGGGCTATTCTATCTGGCATGAGAGGACGCGCGTCGTATGTGCTCCGTATGTAATTGAACTTCAAGAGCGGTTGCTCGTGTTATATTGAGTGCGTATACAGCTTATATTGTTTATAATACTCGGTTCATATACTCAGTTTGATTTTAATCTGTGAGTTCAACATGGAACGTGAAAAAGACGGAGGAGAAAGTGAATCCGTGCCGGTGACAACAAAGAAGTACAGGACCAGATCTGGGAACTCCACCAAGCCGTGGAATACACCAGCGAAGAACATCCGTGAGTTCGAAGTACTTTCCGAAGACTACGCAGACAGTGACAGAACGAAGGTATGTAACCTCAAGTGTCGCACCTCATCGGATCGCATTCCTTTGTGGATAAACGCCACTAAAGCCTACCTAGACGAAGAGCTTGAAAAACAAACAGGATACAAGTTCACCTGGAAAGACAAGAACTGTCAGCTCATTATCACAGATCCTACAAAGTCCGGAGAAAGCATTAAGGTAGTGAACATTCACTTCTACAAGTCGGGAACAATCCTGGTACACGGCAAGGGTTCAAAATGGTACGCCGAGAACATTTTCCCAAAAGTGAAAGTCACGGTTAATAACCCAGCAAGCTCATCCCAGAATCAAGATGGCGGACAAACTGCTGATCAATTGACACTGAATGAAGTCGAAACAAAAGACAACAACTCAGAGACAATAGAGGACCTCTCAGACCATGGCAAGTCCGCCATGATGGCGTCTGACACTGAACTCGACCAGACCACGCCAACTAAATCTGGTGCCACAGACTTGACTTCAGAGAAAGAGAATAGAACGGAATATACTACTCCAAAGTCTGTTACATCTCCGTCTATCCGCAAAGTGTTCGGAGGTCTTGAGAATATCATCTTGAGTCCCTTCACAAAGATGAGAGAATCTACCGGAAAAAGCAGAGAAGAGAAGTCACGACAGACAAACCGATCGCGACGCGATATTCTTGCCGACAACTCCCTCCCCGAAAAGAGTGCTGATTCCAATAGTGAAACTTTGTACACTACTTTGGTGGACGAACTGAATGAACTGAAAACTCTAGTTTTCAATAACAAAGTAGCGATGGACAAGCAGGGGCAGCAAGTCGCCGATCTACAAGCTAATGTCCAAAATAAAACGAAGAAGATCGAGAAACAGGCCAAGCAGATCGAAAATCTGATGACCGAACTCCAACACCAGCGTGAATTCTCTAAAGACTTATCAGACAAACTCTCTTCGAAGTGTGCATGTGTCTGTGCTACTCGGGGAGATGAACGGAGAATTCAACGGCTATATTCAGAAATCGTAAGCTCAGCAGCTCAGAACGACACCTATGCGCCCGACACACAGACATCAGCAACCCCCGACAAACAGGGCGGTGCTGTGTCCGACATGAAGACTCCGGAAGCCCCCCGTGACAAACAGACCCCGGCAGCCTCCCGCTCTCAGGCCCCAGTGCCCACCGGTACAGACACACGGATCCAGGCAGTCTCCGGTACACAGGAACCGGCAAGCCCGGCAATACAGGCTCCGACAGACCCCGGCAAGCAGCCCCCGGCTCCGACAGACTCCGGCAAGCAGCCCCCGGCAACCTCCAGTCCCGACTCACGCGCCCAGGCAGTCCCCTGTACACAGTCCCCGACAACTCACGACACACGGGGCCCGACAAACCCCGGCGCACAGGCTACGACAACCCCAGGCACACAGGCCTCGGTAACCTATCCAGCACAGAAAGAGAAGAAACAAATCAGAATCTTTGCCGACTCGCTTTGGAATGGCGTTGATACAAACAGAATGTTTAAGAACAAAAGTTCGAGCATCGTCAAGTCCAGCACAGTAAGAAAAGCCTCTGAGAATGTCAACTCGTCCCCTGACAACACGACGGAGCTGGTCATCTTACATGTCGGCTCAAACGACATGGACAACACAAGAGCACGATCAGACAGTGTGAACATTTGCATAGAGGAAACTCGCAAATTGATCAACAATGCAAAAACATCATTCCCAAATGCAACAATAGCAATGTCTCAAGTCCTCCCAAGAGGGTTGCATATGGATTCCACACTCAACAAGAACATTGCCATGTACAACGACAACGTCGAGAAACTATGTCTGGAAGATGACCGATTATTCTACATCAGGCATCGGCTGTTGTCACAGGAACGGTCGCTGTACAAACCAGACAGGATCCACATCACCCCTGACGCTGGCGTGAGTCTGTTAGTGGCTGACGTGAAGCGAACGCTGCGCCATCACCAGCAGTCCGTCGCAGACAGGAGCAGACAACACTCGGGCCACAGCGGGCAGCAGACGAGACCACCCAGGAAAACATCGAGGGAAAACACTGTGACCTACATGCAGTCCGGACGGTACGCTCCCCCGAGCCGCTTCTCACAAGCCCAGCGGAATCCGGCACCGTTACTCCCGTGGAACCAGTCACCCCCAGCTCCTCAGCGAAGATCCAACTGGAACGAACGGCAAGGGTCGAGATGGAGTGAGGCACAGGACAAGCGCCAGGCAATAGAAACGCTGATGAACATGATGAAAGACTTCCTTAGTCATTGAACGGACACTTGAAGTTGAAAGAGGTTACGGAGGTAACGTTTTCATCTCTTATATGTATACAACATAATAGTGCCTAAATGATTAACCGTAAACTACCCTGTCTATATTAGTATAATTCATACAGGTACCTGTAGGTGTGATACATTTTATATGAATATTTGATTAAGCTGTATCAACTCACTTGACATGTAGCTAAGCTCGATTTATCTAGTTTTATTCTATTTCTGAGCTAAAATGTTAGCCGAAAAGGTTGCTCTAAAATTCTGTTCTTGGAACATTCAGGGAGGCCTTAGGCGTAAAAGCCATGATGATGAGTTTGTTTCCCACTTAGCTGAATTTGATTTTGCTTGCTTACAAGAAACCTGGCTTAAACCGGGGGATAGTTTTAGTATAGATTCTTTTAGTTTCTTTAGGAGTGATAGAAGTATGAAGAAAACGTCCAGAAGAAATTCTGGAGGCGTAGTTATTCTGTTTCGGAACAAATTCTCAAAAGGTATCATCAAACTCCCTACTAGGCACCCAGATTTTCTCTGGTGTAAATTAGACAGAATATTCTTTGGCCTACAACGAGATTTGTTTGTCGGATGTGTCTACTTATCTCCCCAAAACTCAACTTCTTTCGAAACGGAAAGCAACCCTGTTTTTGACATGTTACAAGAAGATATTTCAAAATTTGCAAATCAAGGAGACATACTGCTCTTAGGAGATTTGAATGCTAGAATAGCTTCTATACAAGAGTCTGTTATTCAGGATGACTGTTTAAGCCATGATTTTTTAGATATTCAAGAAGACATACCGCGCAGGTCAAGCTGCGACAAAGGCACGAACAGACACGGTAATCAACTCTTAGATCTCTGCTCGGCGGCCAACCTCATAATTCTAAATGGACGGGTACCAGGTGATCTATCAGGAAAACTCACATGTCACAAGTACAACGGATCGAGCCTGGTAGATTATTACATCGTAAATTCAGAATTCTTCCCCAAAGTCCAATATCTTAAAGTAAATGACATATCCGTATTTTCCGATCATTGCTCATTATCATGTTCGATAGCCACTAACTACTCACCTTTTATAAAAGAAGCTAAAACTCCAACACACCCGTTACCAACAAAATATGTTTGGGATGAAAATTCTAAAGTCAAATTTACAGAGGCACTTCAGAACCCTTCAATATTACAAAACTTACGGAACTTTACGGATAAGCCCTTCTGTAATGTCGACACAGCGGTAAAAGAATTTTCTGACATAATCACCCAAGTAGCTGATAGGTCACTTCGCAAAATTACCCACAATAAGAGCAAGAAAAAGAAAAAAGTGAAAAGTAAACCATGGTTTAATCCTACATGTGCTTCCCTTAAATATAAAGTTAGACAATTAGCCGCACAGTTATCTAAATGTCCATGGAAACATGACATTCGCAACTCATATTACTGTAATCTAAAATTGTACAAAAAGAAAATTAAGACAGAAAAAAGACTTTTTAAAGAAAAACAATGGCAAAATCTCAGAAAACTTAGCAAGGAAAACCCACAAAAATTTTGGAGAGAGATTAAATCCCTTAGGCAAGAAGACAATGATAATCAAAAGGAAGATAATGCCATTGATCCGGAAGAATGGAGAACTCACTTTAAAACTCTTAATGATCTTGTAGATAGCGACGAACCCCATGACGACTTTCTACAACATGCTGCTCAACAATGGCCTGATAAGGTACACATATCAACAACTAACATCACATCAGATACAGGATCTAAGAAATGCAACGACATCATTAGCACACTACAAAACTCAGTAGAAAATCCACTTGACTTCGATGTCTCAGAAATAGAAATTCTAGATGGTCTCCGTAACCTAAAAGCGAACAAAGCATGCGGCACAGATTCAATTGGCAATGAAATGTTAAAATGTGGCGATAAACAATTCACACAACCTTTAAAGAAACTTTTCAACACTGTCCTTCAATCAGGGAACTTCCCCCGCCAATGGAGTCAGAGTATATTAGTTCCGATTTTCAAAAGTGGTACCCCAACAAACCCGTCAAATTATAGAGGAATCGCTATATCTAGTTGTGTTGGAAAACTATTTACATTTATACTAAACAAACGACTCCAACGCTTTCTTGAAGATAACAATATATTGTCTGCATTCCAATCCGGTTTTCGAAAGAATTTCCGCACAAGTGACAATGTCTTCGTGCTTAAAACTATCATCGACCAACAAATTTCTACACCGGGCGGTAAATTATACGCCTGTTTCGTGGATTTCAAGAAAGCGTTTGATTCAGTGTGGCGAAACGGGTTATTTTACAAATTATTATCATCAGGGGTAGGGGGGAACTTCTTCAGACTTATTCAGACAATGTACTCTAATATAGAATATTGTGTCAAAACTTCAAACGGTTTATCAGCATACTTCAAGTCAACCTGCGGAGTCCGCCAGGGGTGCAATTTAAGCCCGCTCCTGTTTAATCTATACTTAAATGACTTCCCAACATTACTAAATTCACCTTTATGTGATCCTGTCATGCTAAAAGATATTTATATTAACAGCCTTTTCTGGGCCGATGATTTAGTACTCATATCGAAGTCAGAAAAAGGCCTCAAGGAATGCTTAAAAAGATTGGACAACTTCTGTTCAACTTGGAAACTGACAATTAATAGGGATAAAACTAAAGTTATGATTTTCTCAAAAAATGGACAAGCTAGTAAAAATCGCCACTCCCCTTTTCAAACACAGGGCCACACAATAGATATAACATCCTCCTACACATATCTAGGAGTCGACTTAACCCCCTCAGGAACTTTCAAACATGCCAACAAAAAGTTTAGAACTAAAGCTCTCCGGGCCTCTTTCAAACTCAAATCATTATTATCATCCAATCACAACCCGTCTATCACTCTTGCACTAGAACTCTTTAATAGTCTGGTTAAACCAATCTTACTCTACTGTGGGGAAGTGTTGGGCTCTAATATTCAATCTAGGGACTTAGTTTTTAAAGGAATAGTAGAATCTCCAAATGAAAATTTACGTGATATATTATCTAATATTCTATACCCGATAATAGGATCACAAATAAATATCCTCAAGACAAACCGTATGGGGAAGAAAACTGACCATCCACCCAACCGCCCTATACTCGTCCGTCTTAAGAAATACAGTGATAAACAAAACATTATACAAAATTCAAACCAAATAGCAAGCCAAAACATATTTATAGAACAACCCTCAGTTTCATACGAAGTTCCAGATTTAGAACATGTTCTCTTAAACTATTATAAAATACTGCTCCGTGTTCCCAGAAGCTCCGTCAATGCCGCCGTAAGGGGAGAATTAGGAGCGTTTCCATTATACATTGATACACAAACCCACCTTATTAAATACTGGCTCCGACTACACAACCTCCCTAACGATAGAATAGTTAAGAAAGCTTACGATATTGCTGTGGAACAAGAACACGACTGGGCCGTTCATGTGCAAGACATGTTATGTAAACACGGTTTCCAAAATGTTTGGCTAAACCCAGTAGTTAACGCCAAACATTTTGGAAACGTGTTCAAAGAACGGCTCAAAGACACGTTTGTTTCTGGCTGGAGGCAAAATATCAGAAATTACAGCAAACTGAAAACCTACTCCAAAGTCAAATCTGACTTCGTTTTTGAGAAATATCTTTCACTAATACAAAACAAATCTTTCGCCGCTAATATAACCAAAATACGAATTAGTTCACACTGTTTAGAAATAGAAAAGGGACGCCATAACAATGTACCAGCCACCCACAGATGTTGTCCTATTTGCAAAGATATTGTAGAAGATGAATTGCATTTTATGTTAACATGTCCAGCTTACAATGAAGAAAGACAAACACTTATGAACTCTATCGCCAACAACACAAGTATTACATTACCTAAGACAGTCTCAGATACCTTTACTTTTCTAATGTCATGCCCCGATGCAATCTCACCATATATAGGCCAATATATTTCTAACGCCTTAGTTAAAAGAAACAATGTCATTTCCGAAACAGTCAACTGATTGCTTACACATAACAATGGAATCAACTATATATATATATATATATCCATTATACTAGTAATACTTAAGTATAGGACAGAGTAGTATTTAGTTGTAGATTTACAGAACCCCTGTATAATGTTTGCCATTCCTTTTGTATACTAGTACGATGTAACTTAAGTTCGATTCATATACAGCATGAATGTAGTACTCTTTTACGCATTAGTTTAGATTTTAGATTTGTACTTAGTACCCCTAATTGCCATACGATGTATCCGTACATTAGTTGTGCAATAAACTTTGACTTGACTTGACTTGTATGTAAATATTTGCTAATGCATGACAAGGACATTGTATATTCTATAAGGTACATTCTATGTAAATGGGAAATGGATTGTAACCAAAGAATGACTTTGGCTTAACTGTAGATTTTGAAACTGTGCCAGATGAAAGTATAGTCGATAACATTTACAATGTATTACTACATTATATATTAAGTAGATTTAATTTAATATATTAAGTATTGCATAAATTTTTTAACCTTGTTCATTGTCAATGTGTGACATATACATGTACTTGTTAGAGTACAACATAGTAGTACTGTTACTGTACAGTAGTCACATGTATATGTAGCTTTATTTTATATCATGTCCTGTGGACATAAAAATCTACTATATTGTATACTCTGGAAATTTGGCTAGCCAATGTCAAGGTCAATGACCTTTAGAACAAAGTGTTGAAGGCTCTTTAACATGTTAGACATGGGACTGTCAGCTCAATGTATTATTAGAGAACTGGAATCTTTGCTAGTTCATGTAGAAAGTGTGAAAATTGGGGTTCAAAACAACATGCAACAGCTTGGATGGGATTCAAACCCCCAACCATGTGGTTCAGAAGCAGGATCACGAACCACTGTGCCATCCCATTGCAGGCTATGCCCTAACACTGGACGCAGGTACTAATTACTAAATACTAACCCTAGTATTAGTTTACCACCACTACAAGACCATCTATTTATTGTTCTGGGTGGCTGAGCTTTATTAAGAGACACACAATACCAGTAGGTTGACAGCACATGAGTGGGAGGAAAGATTGACAGGCAGAATAATATTACAGGAAGTCAAAGGTCGCACAGAATCTGACCCGAAGCCATCAGGATTTAGAGGTCACCATGGGGGAATTCAGGAAGCTGAAAATTGCATACTCACCAGAAATCTGAAATCTCTGATATCTAAATTAATGGTTTGGATGTACATTATTTTATATCATACTTGGGCCGCGATAATGTTCGATAACGGGTTCTGGACCGGGCCGTACTTACGGTAAGGCCCAGGCTCCATGGCTTTCATAGAACAATTTGACACGTTTTGCCCAAACTGCATGCGCCGCTTTCGAAAATTCGAACACAGAATCCGGACGTTGGAATTGATGTTGTTGCATTTTAGGGTTTAGTGGCACCAACTTTTGGCTCATCTTGCATTGAAAGGCGCATTTCCTTCGGCCGTCGGGCGATCCGACCCACGGTCGGGCCGATACCTCGGGCGATACGTAATACCCCGTGTTGTATTCTATATGTATTATGATTGCTTTTATCATGTGTTGGGATATTCCTGTTCCAGGGTTCACCGCTGTATGAAGCCATTTTGACCTCCGAGATGCCGCGGCCATCTTTCCAGACCTCACCAGGGTCAAGGGTCACCAATGGCAGCATTCCCCACAGTTCCACTGCTTCAGAAATGTAAGTTCCAACTTCAATGTAAAAATATACTTTGACAAGCTAGCAGCGTGTTTGATAAATTTCTACAGTAAGTTGTCACACAATCACACAAGTTCCCACAATCAATCCATTTTATCTGACACTGACACAGTGTTCTAGCCAGCCAGAAATTTTTTCTGTCACCTCCATTTTGTTTGGCATAATGTCATGTCAAGTGGCTAATGTCACTGTCACAGTGACAAAACTAGGGGGGTCTTCATGCTCCCTGAAGAAAATTTAGAAATTTTGACCCTCTGAAATGCTATTTCCTTCATTTTGAAGGGCAAATTTTGCTGGTGTACTACCGGTAAGCTGAGTTTAATGACATCTCTTTCCATAACTTTATACGCTAATTTTTGTCTATCAAAGATGTGGGCAAACTTTTTATCCTTCAAGTTCCGTTTAAGAAATAAGACGGAAAGACAGAAGCTTTCTAGAACACTGCATTGACACAAGGCTGCTTTTGAACCCGACTTAGGAAAAAAAATCAACAGTTTTCATTACAAAAGTCTCAACAATCTATTTTATCTGACATTGACACAAGACCGTGTTTGAACCCGTCAGGTACCTGTCTCCCACGCGGTTCTCGGCAGCCCAACAGTCGCCGTATCGCTCTCCGAGCAGCGCCTCCTCCAGACTGCACTGCAGAAGTCCAGGTCCGCACAGACGCAAGTCTCAGTCTCTACAACTCTTCTACAACAAGGGTGAGGAAGATAATGTTCACTTTTAATTTGGTTTAAAGCATCCAGTGCAATTTCTGGATGGCAAAACTGGTTATTCTTTTGATGTTACAGTAGTAAGTTGAATCAATCCTGTCCCAAAGCCATATACATGACTGTACATGTACATACTGATATCTGTTAAGAAAAAATGTCATGTCGCTGCCAGAAAAAGGCTGCTCTTACAAAAGGTAAGTTGAAGTTTGTTTGTTTTTTATTTATTTGTTGAAGTTTTTTTTTTTAAATTTTGGTATTTTTCTATTCACAACATTGTGACCTGCCAGTTACCAAATGAGAGTAAATTTTACAGATGCCTAAAGGTGAGTGGTTGTTGACAAAGCAAAATTGTATTCTCCTATGCTCCAGTGTGTAAGCTAGCCTACATGCGGCTGCAGTCCCTCTGCAAACTGCTATGTGTCTCTGCTGAGATGGAGCATCGCATCTGGACAGCACTGGAGTTCTGCCTGCTGCACAGACCAGAGCTCCTGAAAAACAGGCATCTGGATCAGGTAGGCAGGAGAAGAAACAACCTGCTAGATTAATCTTCTGGATATTCTGTTGAGATTAATTCTTACAAAATGATTAGACTCAAGTTAAAGGCATGTAGTAGAATTTCAGGGCAGCAAATCTGGATTTTTAAGTAAATTTTCTAGTCATTCTTCTAATGTAAAACGTTAGCATCTGTGAGGCAAAAATTCCATGTCTCTGACAGAAAACAGTTGCTTGTTTCAAAGACAATCAAACTCTACTACTGGATGAATTACAGATTACTGGATAAATTACAGATTCTGGACTAATTTCTGTAATTTATTTTTGAGTTTGAATCGTCTTTTGATTACCTGGATATCTGATATTCATTAAACATGTTACTTGTTTTGTAGGCTGGTTCTAGCTGTAATTAATGGATGGTACCTACAAAAATAGACTCCTCATATAACTTGTCATCAATGTCTTCCATGTTCTCTTGTTCCATTGTGTCCACTGACATCCACGACCCATCTCTGCAAGGTCCCTGGTGATGTTGTTTCCAGTTTATCCTGAATGAGTCTATCCCTGTTCCAGATCGTCATGTGTTCAGTGTACGCCATCTGTAAGGTCAGTGGGTGTGACACCAAGTTCAAGTCTATTGTTGCAGCCTACAAGAACCTCCCCACAGCCTCGCAGACCGTGAGTACCGTAATTTCATGTCTTCAGATGAAAAAGAAGTTTTTGTCATGTTTTTTTTCTAATTTGAAGCCCAAACAATACTGTAGCACAAAAAGTTTACCCAATTGTCCAAACACAGATCAAACTCTACTACAAGTCAGGATAGAATATGGAAATAACTTCCAGACGTTTTGAGTGACACCCGTCGCTCGTCTTCAATCAGTGTCACTTGAATGAAAAGCGGCTTACATGCACATGCCAATTTTAGCTTTCATGAATAAAGAATGGTTCAAACATACTGAGAGAACAAGTTGACACTAACCACATTCAAGGAACTGGACAAAACAGTTGAACATGACAGACTTCTTAGTGTCATTGTTATGTATTACTAAATGAGAATAAGGTAGTTTATGGTAATAGTACAACACCATAGGAACTGCTACAGTCCCTTGGATGGTGGCAGGGTTGGGTCCATGTACTAGAGAGTTCTACACACAGGCATCTCCTCCAGTTCAGAGTGGGGTTGTAGATGCATTCATAGATAGTTTCCTTAACTCCATGCTCGTACCACCGTCAAGAATGTCTAAACTCATTAGAAATGTTAATTTGCTTGACAGTTATTACAGTGTCAAGTAGCAAAATGTTACTGTGCTGAAATAAAAAAGAAAGATTGTCCTTGAATGTGAACTGTCTGTCTGTGCAGGTGTATAAGGAGGCGTGGATCTCAGGTGAGGAGTATGATTCTATCATCGGGTTCTACAACAGAGTCTACATGCAGACACTCAAGAACTACATCCTCAGGTTCACCTCTCCAGATGTGGTGAGTCTAAATTTATCTCATCCGTGCTTTTATCATATCCTTGAAGGAGACTGCTAATTAAAAATATAATATCGAAACCTGTTAATTGTTAATAATAAGTGATTCTTCAAATTGACATAAAAGTTACATGGATTGTAGAAAATATATGACATTGCATAATTATAAGTATTTTTGCAACATGGACGGTATTCTTTAGTAGCTATGGGTTTTTACGGCTACGTAGAAGATTGTAATAGACTGTTATTTGTTAAGCATAATTTTTAACGTACTGATGATGGGCTGGTGGTTAGGCTAGCAGACAAGAGATGGAGAGGGCATGGGTTCATTTCCCTGCATTGTTGGCTAGACATTGTGTCCATGGGAAAGGCACGACTTTTCTCATTCCACCCAGATGTAAAATGGGTACCTGACTTTGGTTGGTGAGGTACAATGTAATAGGTGGTGGGAGACTCAGAGGGATGGGCTCCCCTTCCAACATCATACCTAAGATGCAGTGGCTTAACATAAACCTACTTCTCCTACTGCTTTTAACCTAAGTTGATCTTGTTTGTCATGTTGTTTGTCCCTGATGTCCAGATGCCACAGCTGTCCCCCCTGCCTTGTAAGAGCCCCTCCAGGTTCTCCCAGTCTCCTGTCATCACGTGAGTTACAAACAAAGTTACTTGATTGTGTAATTCTACAAGGTAAAACTTGTAAAACTACAAAAGAAGTAATTACCTGTACAGCATATTGGTACATGTACATTTGTAGTTGCAGACAGTGATAACGTTTACTGTAGCTGTTTTCTTTGTGAGCATACAATCATGTACATTAATGCTTTTCCCTTTGAATTTGGAAAGACATTGCAAATTTGTAAAATCTCTTAACTACATGTACTAGGTAGAAGTTATGACAAATTAAGTGTGAACAAATTATAGAGAAAAATAGCTCCTTTTGATTGCCACTTGTAAACTGTATGATCAGTTCATTTAGCAACAAGCTGAAATATACCAGGTCCTGTATGGCTTCAAGGCCTCCATTGTAATGCTGTTTCTGGATGGTAAAACAAAAAAAATTAACATTCTAGATGAGGAAATCTGTTACGAGTAGTTGAATAAACACTGTTGTTCCTGTGTCCCAGTGTGCCAGGCAGGAGTAACTTCTACATCTCCCCCTTGAGGGAGTCTCCCTTCAGCAGCCCTGTACGCAGGGAACTACTGTCTCCTGGACAGATGACACCACGGTAGGTAATTTTGTATTTCTTATTTATTGAAAATGAAACAACTCAATCATTACTCTGGGTCAGTCAAGGCAGCTTACATTGTACGCTAGTAACAGCTGACCCACGAGAAAACAGACAAATGTACAATGTGTCAAAAACATTACCTGCTAATACTAACAGTACATCCCATCCAATAGTGAGCTCCCATTGGTGGTTCTGGGAATGGGAATGGTTCTTTCAAGTTAGAGGTGTATGTATGGTCAAATTCATCAAGAATGTACTGCACCTGTGCAAAATCCAGATTTTCCATGCTTTTCATCCAATGTTTGGCTAACGTTGCATCAGAATTTTAGATGAGATGTCATCCATGGATACATACTACATGTACATGTACCTTAAAAGCAACGTTCGATTAAGTGCCCTGATCCACCCCCAACAGCAATTATATAGACTGCATAGCACAGGCTGGATGTCTGTTTGAGTTTTCTAGTTTTATAGGGAAACAGTCTTCTCAATTTTTGTTCAACCTACTGTTTAGCCCCACATGTACATTGTACATTGAAGCAAAAGAATTGAGTTGGCATGTTGGCAGTGGCAAAATTTTGAAGCAACATGGACCAAACATCCAACAAAAATTTTAAAAAGCCATAGCATGTTTTGCACAGGCACAGTACGTTCTACCAAGTTAAACGCACCTGAAAAATTCAGCTTTATCGACCGAGGTTGTTCTATAGTCCATGTTGAGAGAATGTTCCCTCACTAATACATGTAGTACAATGTATGTACCATATTTCCTGTCCAGAACCCGAGCCCTGTACAGTTTTGGGGAGGGCCTGGGGTCGTCGGAGAAGCTGCGGGCCATCAACGAGTCGATGCGGGCTGCGGCAGCGGGCAAGAGAACCTCCCCGGGTCAACCCAGGTCACAGAAGAGACTCAAGTTTGATGCAGACTCCACAGACACAAATGGGTACTATATATAATTATATGTCTTGACTACATTTGTCAGTGTATAAAATGTGCATGTGGTTTCAGTGCATGTGGTTTAAATGGCTTTTGCACAAGTTTTAGCGGTGTGTTACACTGCTGTTACAGTGTTTTCAATTGTGATTTTAACCTGATTTAGTCAGGGATCTCGTACGCACACACACGCACGCACGCGCGCACACACACACAAATTCAGGATGGCTAGAACACTGGTGGAAAGTCACCATAACGCCATGTTCTTCCACTCCAGGACCACCACAAAAAGCAGCACAACAAACGGCCATGGCGTGTCCAACGGGAACTCAAGCGAACACGGGAATGGCACGACTGCAGACCTCACTAGTGTGACCCGGTCAGCATGGTCACTCAGCACTGCCAAATCACCCATCAAAATCACCAGACAATCACCAAAGAAATAGGTGAGAAATCTTAATAGAAGAAATAGGAGCTAGATTAAGTTGAAAAGTGTTCATATTCGCATATTTAAGGATGATATTCCTTCTGTAGTTTTAAAATGTTGTGTCGGAAAAGATATCCAACGAAAACGTGAAAAATCTGGGTTTCGCATAGGCACAGTACATCCTGCCGATGTGCTAATGTCTGTAATTACAAGTCATGTACAATGTATAATTTTTAGATTTTACTATGAGATTCAGTAACTGTGATTTTTTTTAATTGAATAATTGATCTTTAAGAAAAGTTACATGTACTATGTGTAAGGAATTTTGGAGTTAAATAGATCTGTAATCATTATACAACTGTTGTTTATTTTTTGTTTCAGTGTTGGAACATCACAAGTTCAATGTGGCACTCCTTGATGAAAGACTGACCTAAAACATTGTAGAACATGCTGAACTACTTTAATGTACATCCTTGACTTCAGTTGCACTTTGTCAGTGTTGGTGATTGTGGCTGTCTGATATTCTGACCAGTATGATTTTGTAAAAAGTTTCTTAAATCAAGTCTTCTAATTTACTGATAATTTTTGTAAGAAAACAAAAAGGATTTTTCTGTCTTGTATGTGTGAACGTTTATTCTGAATGTTGTGCCATATGTATTGTATGTTTAGACTTGTAGCAAATTATTGAGTTTGTAAGCTAGATTTTAGACACTTAGGCCACACCAATTTAATTTCTTGGTTAACGGATTTTTCTAGAAAAATAATGGAGCGGGCGGGCGAAAAATAAATAAAAATAAAAACAGCCCTAGGCATCCTATCATGGCCCAAAATGGTACGATAGGAGCCATAAAGTCAACACACCAGGCTGGTTCAAAATTTAAACAATGAATTTTGATTTTGATTTGATTTTATTGATACCATTGCATTGAAAGATGGAACAACTGTAACAACTAGGATGGAAAGGACTGTTATCAACTGTTCAGGGCAAAAGATGAGCATTTTGCAGTTGATTCTGAATTTTTATTTTTATTTGCAAATCAGAAAAAAATGCAGCGGCGAATCTGTTAACCAAGAAATTAAATTTGTGTGGCCTTAGTTGCTGTTTTTACTTTTAGCATGTAATTTACACGTATTGGATGGCTTGTAGGTTTTATGATAGTTTTATCAGAATTTGAACTTTGTTTGACTTTAATCTTAAATGCAGTAACTTTTTTCCATTCATATTTCCTCAAACTTCATTTGTGAGCCACATACACTATATTTTTGTACTGCAGTTGATACTGCTGTTCTTGAGAAAGATACATGTACATGTACATGTATAACCATCATCTGTTTCAACTTGACCTTCACTGCTTTGTATCCCTTGTGTGAATGACCAATCAGTGATCATTGACATTCATTTTATCCATCTTGGCACACAACAGATTGAAAGCATGTTTACACTAAGCCATGTCAAGGGAAAAGTAACCTGAAGATTATTCCATTTTCAAACTTCAGGGGGGCTAGCTGTTAAAGATTTTTTTTGAGGGATTTTAAGACTTTGGGATGCTTCAGGGTTGTCTACTAACCACCCCTCAAGTGCTTGAAATGGAGTAGTCCTGTTTCCAAACAAAGTTTTCTAAATTGCTATTTTGACTTAGAGATTGTAATCTCTCCATTGTAAATGTTATTTGAAGACTTTCTGTTTTATAACATTACCTCTGATAATGTAAAAATCCCAGGGCCTGCAATTATTCCAGATATCAGTGACAAAAGTAATTTCACCTGTTATTATGTGCCCAGTGAAAACAATCCAACAGACAGTAAGATACATTATGTTGAACCTGTAGTGGTTACAGATGTTCAAATGTTTCAGTTCTGTTTGGTCTTGGAAAGAATTTAGAAATTAGATACAGATATCTTGATGACGTACTTGTTGATTATGTTCTTACTACAGTTTTTAACTGTGGTTCGTGTGGTTTAAGATAAGAATGACATTCCTTACTTCAGTACTTTTTCCTGTTTGTAGTTTCTGTAAGTTTTGGATGAAGAATGTTTGCAGGAATAAAGAGTTTCCTGTTATTTCTGTGTCTTGTGCGTGTGTGACTTGGATATTATTAGTAGTGTGCATATTTGAGTATGCTGGGTTCAGACAAGGGGTTCAACATTCGCTTGTTTGGCCTGGATAAAAACTACGTTTTCATAGAACACAGGCGTGTGAAGGTGTCAGTGACCTGTTTGTTACAAAACAGTTACTCTTAACATTGCAGTTAAGTGTGATATCTGAAAGTCTCAGCAGTCCTTGTGATAATCATGACTGTTATTATATTTCAGTCTATACCACGGTATGGATGAAATATATTGTGTTCTCTCATGTTTCTCCTCCTTCTCCTGCCAAACAGTCAAAGGGATTCAACTCCGCCATCATTCAGCCAAATGACTTGAAATTTGGCATGGAGGTAGAGTGGGCCAATACCCCCAGGTTTTTGGGGGCATTTTTTGACAAAAAATGGACTTTTGGATCCTGATCCCTGGTATTACAACTACAAATGTAAATGATCTGAAATTCGGTATAACGGTACATGTACCTTGAACGTGTGTCTACAGAATAGCAGTCACATATTTGGCATACACCACTTGTAAATGACTCATTTAGGGGACTTTAATGGCTATTTCAGGCAAAAAAAGGGCCAAAAGTGATGTACCCGTTCCACGTTCTATCTAAAGAATGGCCCGTTCCATCTGCCGTTGGCCATGGAACACGTGTTCCATTGTGGGTTTCCTGAGGTCACATTGCATGTAAGTTGTGCGTAATGACCCACACATTCAATTTTATGTGCCTAAGACCTTCAAAATGTATCAAGTCTCATCATTGTTGGTATTTGCATACCTGTAATAAGATTAGTAAAGCTTTTGAGATTCAAAGTGCTTGTTCTTGCATCTTTGTTCTCAATTACATAGCTATTATTTAATTCATTTATTTGAGAACCTTTGCCAGTTTTACACTGGGGTAAGTTTGGAATAGTCCACTTTTGCCTGGGATTTAGATGGACTGAAATATGCTGTATTTGCTCCCGAGCAAATGTCAGCCTTTCTAGTTATAATTAAAATTTCCAGAGGTTTGGAATCACCAAGAATTCCCTTCTTTGTACATACATGTATGTTGGCATACTAGTAGTCTGCTGTGTTCAGGAAGAACTTGGTTTTAAAAGTTTGATAGTGAAAAAATGAAGACACAACAACAAGCAACAACAAAGAAACAAAGTCTTTGATAATGTAAAAGCTCTTAATAATATATTTCTTACATAAAATTTCATACAATTGTAAAACATAATGTAGGCCATAGTAAAGTTCTAGTAAATTACGATACATCAGTTGTTTATGATTAAATGTTTCTATCACTGGTAGTTATGTATTAAGCCCCCTCCACCAAATGTAATGTCTTCAAATGATGAACTTACATGTTGATGTCACATTTTCAGTTTCAAACTAGACCTTTACAATTATTACTGTTTAAGGTCAAATTGCAATGTAATATCACAGCTCATTTTCCCTCTCAGTGCTCTCATATTAGATTGTAGAAAGTTTTTTTTTCCATATTTACCACATGCACATTTCCAAAATTCATTCTTATTCACTATTCCTTTACATGAAAAAAAAACAAAACAATTATTTTGACTACTTAAATTAAAGAGCCCGCATACATGTACCAGTATTATGGAATACATTGTACCTCCACTACTTCAAAGGAAGCTAAAGCCAACAAATCTACGTGTACATGTAGCTCAGTGCACAAAATATGTATATTGCATGTTACACATATAACCAGGTACATTTACTTGCAATTAACCTTCAGCCACATTTGCCATCAACTTATCCATATCAGAACTGTAGTTACATGTACTAGTATGTATAGCAATGTAGTCAATGTGGTATTAATTTGCTATGTACTAATATCTGGATTATCCTAACATTTCCTTAATCTTTTTGCTAATCTGGATTATCCTAACAATTTTCCTTAATCTTTTTATCTATTTGCTATTGTATTGTAATGTAAAGTAAATAACAACTACAGAAACAGAGTATGATTGGTAAGATCCTAAACAAGCAAACAAAACAAGTAGCATGAGCTGGACATTTCTGATGACTGACAATTTTTCAAGCTTTAATTTTTGCCTGTCTTATTTTTATTACACTCAGACATTTAACTAACTATAGCACTGCCAAACTGAATCCTTTTTTGAAGGCCTTTTTCATTTCTTTCATAATTTCACATAATTCAAAACTTTTTTCTATATTAAAGTACATGTAAAATTATATGAAACACACAATTTGAAGCAAATCCATCATTAACCTTATACATATAAAATGTTTTGGAACTCCTCCACTAACACGAGACACCCCCTCCTCCACCCTGGGACTGGTGTAAGATGCTGTCTCACATTGCTTTACAGTTACACGTTTGTTTTTCCATGAAATGCTAGGAAGTGACCATAATGATGTCAAAATTGACAACATTTGCCCGATGTCTGGCTTTCCAAGATCACTCCCAGGCAATCATCATAGAAAAAACCAACTTAGGACCAATCCATGGGCTGTTCAGGTTCTGGCCATTCTGCATCACTAAGATCTTGGGGAAATATTTCACGAAACAAATCTGGCTTGTTTTGCTTGAGATCACGATAGATGGCAGTCATTCTAATCCCTTGTTCCAGTACACTTTTGGATCCTGAATACAAAGGATAGCCACAGGTATGCATAACAATTAACTTTCCATTCTGGTCAAAACCTGGCGACCCAGAGGAGCCGTGAGCAAAGTCAGTCCTGTATGTAGCTCTTGCGGGGTCTGATACCTTTGAGTAATCAGCACCCCCTGTTGGATTTGGGTTGAACATCAAATAATATATTACTTCATTATATTTTGAATTGACAATAGGACAGCGTATAGCAAATGTTTTTGGATCACCACCAGGGTGTCCAATAATTGACACTCTACTTTTCTTGGTAGTTGGCCATATTAACGATTCTAGGCCTGGAGGAAACTCAGAATCGTCCAGTGGCTCCAGCTCAAGAACACTGTAATCCAACTCATTGTGACTGTGCCTGATTTCTTGAATTTTGCACCTTTGGTAGTCATTGGAACATTGCTCTATGTAGTTAAATACCACAGAGGCACCACTGCAACTTCCAGTCGACAGGCCCGCCATGTTTGTCACATGACGGTTCGTCAGGACAAACTTTGGGCCCACTCTAAAACATGTCCCATAAGGATGACCATCTTTCAACAGGATGCCTACAGAGTAAGCATAGCTCATAAATTTCTGCATAATTACAAATGGGGTCCCCTTAGTGGTATCTACGAGGTATTCCTGCAAAAATGGTTTGGCAAACTTATCCAAATTATTCCTCCTCATTGTTTCTTTTCTTCCCTTTGCAGATGTTTTTGGTTGAAGGTCTAAGCCCAATAAATCAGTAAGTGAAGACTGCCATTTATTATATATCTCTTCCATAATGTTGTTTGCCAGTGGACTTATGTTCCCTACTTCAGGTGTGGGACCACTGTTATCAAGCCTCTCATTTTGAGCAGGACTTTCCGCCCTAGGGCTACAAATCCTGCTTTCACTAGAGGGGCTGCCGTCTACAGTGTGATCAATTGGGACATTGTTATGTTGTGGGGCAAGCGCCTCTTTCCAAACATTATCAGTAACTTCTGGGCTAGCACCGACTGAACAAACAAACTTATGGTCATGATGGGAAGTAACCTTATCTGTCAGCTGGACAACGCTGTTATCCTTGTAAAGGAGCTGGCAGTACTTCACCTTGCTAACAACAATCCTACCATCCCTCAGTAGAGCTGATAGGAGTGTGTCATTGGGTAAGCAATCAATAAGCAAAATGCTGCGGTGGAACTTTATTGGATCTAGCTTAGTAATCCACTTGGATTTACTTGTTTGTTCACTTACATCAATGTAAAATCTGCACCTTTTTTTAGACATTATCTCATTAACACGATAGACACTAAGGCCTGGACCAACTTTGAGCTTTGTGTTTAATCTTGCCTTAAACCACCCACCTGCAACAATGCTACAGGGGCTGCCAATGTTGGGTTCCCCTCTAATTTTACTCCTAGCTGTTGGATCAAGGAAGGCCTTTGTCAGGTTATTCTTGATCTCGTGTAGACTTGGTTCATCTTGAAGTGCATCTAGGATACGCTGACTTCCTTGTGCCGTAATTTGTCTATAGTAGCCGGATGGCTTCAGGAAGTCAAACTTCACCTTAAAGGTCACCTCTGAAAATATACATGCGAAAGATCCATAAATAAGTTCATCAGGTTGGTGAATGATTGAATAGTAAAGTTCTTTTTTCACAACAATTAGTGTAAACTAGTCATATTATCCCTCCTGACAGTCATCAAAATGTTAGCTAATGTAAAACATTGTGAACAAGTATTTACATATGTACATCAAGCAGTTGATAAAAATCACCATGCCTAGATTTTGAAGATAAAGTGAACATCACAAATACATGTATTGACTGTGATAAGAATCCAAGTGACAGCACTAATAATAAGCAGGCAAAGAACAGTGAACAAAAGTTTTTCAGCTAGTATCAATTTTAAGTACAGTACAATTGTAAGTTTCAACCTTCAGTCTCTGTGTGCCGATGCTGTGTGTGTGGGGTGCTCTGTATCCCTTCCTCAGCCACCTGGGATGTGGAAGTGGCACCGGCGACACAGCTAGCATCTCCAGTCTCCTCTAAAAGGTTGGGAGAAAAGGACATGAAACAAAGTGCTGTAAAATTTGGAAACTTGCCTTATTCAAAGGTGGTTCAGTGAAACCTTTGCTTCTGGGTAAATTCAAAAATGTATATTATTTATTTACCTCCACAGTACTAGTCCTTTTTATTCTAATCCTTACTCAGAATCAGAACATCAATTTACCTCCAACCTAGAGCTGTGTACCGGTACGCAGTACCGATACTGTACCGGTAAAATTGATTAGGTACAGGTCCAAAATACCTAATCCCTCAGTACCGGTACTGTACCTAAACAATTTCACACCAATTTTATGCCTATTTGTGACCTCAAATGTGTAAATAGCTGGTTAACAATGGGTCCCTGTGTAAGGACAGTGTGTTCATGAAAACAAAAACATATATATAGGCTAATATAGCCTATATTTTATCTGAGCATTCGCCATAAACAAAGAATAAACCTTAACTATCAAGTTTATTTATGTTTTTTATGTTATTGAAGGAGTTCAGAAGAGCATATAAATTGGTCGAATTGTTCAGGTACAGGTTCAGGTCCGGACCTGTACCTAAACCTGTGTACCTGTACCTGTACCTGTACCTAAAATTTGTTTAGGTACACAGCTCTACTCCAACCTCTATCTATGTTTTTAGTCCTTTGCTCAGTCCCCTTTCCTGTGTATTTTGGGATCTACTTTGTCTTTTGCTTCATATTTCATTTTGCTGCATTTTGCACTTTCTGAGTTATCACTTCTCAATGTTTTTCTATCTATTTCTGTATTCCTGAGTTACTGTACACTGTGACTGTGAGTGTGTTTTAACGATTAATGCTCCTTCACTAATCTGATAATCACATTAGACCTAGGAAAAAAATGTTGTGTTTCTTGTTTCCTGCCCGTAGAAAAATCTGAAATTGAAAATATAAGTGTCCTCATGCAAGTTTCACTATGTTTAACAATATAATGCATTAGTCGTACAACTAGAGATCATTAAATTCAAAGTCTATAAAAAAAAACCTACCGACCTTATTTTTTCAGGACTGAAACAGGAAACACTTATTTTCCTTGGCCTCACCGTTTTGATATTATTCCCGTTTTTTTCTGCTTATTATCTCTGAGACTGCTACCAAATATAAATTTGTTGCATTCTGCAAATAATTTGCAGAATTTCTGTATAACGGCCGTTATTAAATACAAAGTCATGTAAAGAATTTCTTACCTTTGCAGTCAGTCTTTTCGTCCATTTTGTAGGCTTAAAACTTGTGGAATTTCAGTCAATCTACAGGGGAAAGGCAAGCCACAATATTCAGTAGTCGTAGGCTGATTAGCCCTTTTCTAATGTAGAGCGTACAAATTTTGACTAACTAGTACATGTTTATATGACTGTGCCCCCCTCCCCACAAAAAATTATATCGTAAAGATTTTCTTTCTCTTTTTCTTCATTCATTTTAGGTTAAAAATGGGCCTTAATTTAAGTTTCCAGCAATCAAAGTAGTACACTTCATGTATATGCACAAGATATCTGTAACGTTACCTGGAAAAAGAAGAAAATACCGTTGTTTTGAAGAGCCCAACAACAGCGATCTCCTCTCAGCGGTGAACAAAAAGCGCGCCAAAAAGCGTCACCTGATACTGGATCTAGCCAGTCAGAGAGAACTAGTCTCGGGCGAGGTCGTACCATTCTACGCTAGGGGACAATGGTACTAGAAATATTATTTGACTAATCGATAAGGTGAGTTGCTTTGATTATACATTATATGGATGTCATGGATATTTGTATTTTTTCAAGATAAAAAGGATTTGAACCATACTACAAATCAATTGTACAAAGCAGCTACCAATGAGTTTCTCTCTTTCCCTGCCATTTCATGGATTCATCTTCTCGACTTTGGGGCGCGAAGTTTGTTGTAATGTGCCGCTTACTTGTCGTTCATCTTGCAACTGTTAGGTGGCACTTTTCAAATGTTCACTTCTTTCCACTGCTGCACAATGAATGACGATATAAAAACCACTTCAGAGGTAGATGCATGTATCAGTTCGTGCAGGTGTATGTTTGAAAATGTATGGCTTAAATAATCATTGAGGGAAATTTATAAATTGGCTGCATTTCATGATACATGTTATATTTTTGGAATATTCAGTGGCATGTAATTGACAACAAGAGGCAAGAGGACCATTTAATATAAATCTGTAGTAATGAATTATTAGAATTTCATTGTATTAGTTGTGGCATTTAGAAGTTACATATTAAGGACACATTTGCATATAGTTGTTGAGAAAGTGCTGGAATAGACTTTCATTGGATATCTGATATTTTGATGGAGAACATGATCAGCAGACATTATTCATACATGTGATCTTATTTGCATTACCTATGAGAAAGATAATTCATGACTCAGAAAGGCTAATAGCATAAGGTCATGGAACTCTCGTTTGGTACTAGTATGTAAGTTTTTCTTTTATGCACTGGCTTGATTTCTGACAAAATTATTTCCTTATATATAATAGACTAGGTTATATTTTTGGTAGTGTTTGGATTTATGTTTATATGGATGTATGTACTATGTACGAGTGCATGGATGAATGGCTGGATATATTTATGTGTATATGTACGCATGTGTATCTATCATGGCTTGTGTATGGATGGATGGATTGTTTGGATGATTTTGTCCCACCACAATAAAAAATCTCAAGCTTTTCTTGTTATCACGTTGATTACAACTAACTTCAGAAGAAACAGACAACACCATCTTGAATTCTGCTCGCTCAAAGACAAATTTTATTTCAACCACAAGATTACAGCGTTGGCATGACTACATGAGCCAGTGGTTAGGGTACAGGTGAGGGGAGCACAACTCACTCTGGTGCTCAGAACCATCTATTTATTATAATATATCTCTGTCGTCTACCTACATGTACCATCATGCCAAGTACAAGTCACATGGCCCTACATTGGAGCTGTATGAAGTACACTTGAGAGGCAAAACTAAGATGTGTGAATCATGGCACAAGCAGACATCATCGAATATTACTCCAACAAGGATTTTTACACAGGCTTCGATTTATCTACTGTTGGTGACTTTGGCAGTTATAATAATAAGCAGAACATTATTACATCATACTCACAGAATTATTACATTTTCCTAATATATTACATAAGTGGATGATCATAAATCATGTCTTCAGGTTATCCGTATTGAAGAAAAACAACCTCAAAGTTGGTTGCTGGTTGTGCTATACAGTGTTTCCAACTGAAGGGTTTCTTAGAAATAGATGGAGCTACACACAGTGTGTATGGTACCTGGAATTGACTAGTTTGCACCTAATATACAGATATACTGATACCCTTTATTCCAGACCCCATTCACAATGGTTACCTTTCCATTTCTAAATATTAGATACTTTCCAAATTCTTCAGTATCAGAAAAGCCTTGGTCACACTATGGGCTTGAAACAAAATTAAGAAAACTGCAGAATGTTTAGAGACTAGTAGTACATGATTTCTTTTTTGTCAGCCAATTTGAAAGCGAATACTCAGATCCCTCTACAAGTCAGAATAGCAGGTAAAATAGTTTTCATTGACAAACTAACTGTTCTCTTGATATCAGTGACGCTAGATCAGCCAACTTCTAAAACTCTCATTTTAAGCACAGGTTTTTAGATCTCGGTGTTAGAAACAAAACAAGGCAGCTTTGGCAAAGTATGTACAATGCGAGCAAGCAGAATTAGTTAAGGGACAAAGATCACTTCTTCAGGTTGGCTCTCACATTTTATCATGGACCGATACAACTTGTGTCGAGTCTTCTTCTTGTTAAAGTCACCCAAAGCAATTTCGCAGCAGTAAAAATGGACTTTCAAAGTCAATTTTCTGGTCTTTTTTCTAATGTACTACCGAATGAACCCTTTTCCATAGCAAAATGATATCTGGGTCAAAATTTGATGCCACTGACGTGATTGTTGATGTAAATCTTAGGCTGGTTCTAGCTATTTATTGGTGGCGCCAAAAAATAAAGGGGATATCTCATGTAGTTTGTTTTTGGGCTACTTTAAAGGCTTTAAGTATGAATTTTAGGATGAGAAAGATGTGAAATAGTAGTAATTGTCATTATCAGACAAATTTTCTCAACTAGAATCCTTTTACCTCGATGAAGGTTAGACATCCAGGTAATACGATACGCCAAAAAACAGTTACTCAAGCAACTGGATATGATTTCTAAAATACA
>NW_017802713.1:4356258-4389690 GCF_001625305.1 Branchiostoma belcheri
TGTTTTTTGGCGTAGAATCCTTTTGTTTTACTGCTCTGAAATTACCTTGGATGCCTTTAAAATATATCAACAATAATGACATCAGTCAAGTTGTACTACTTGACAAAATCACAACATTGACATCTTTTAGTGTAATATTCTAGTTACCATTTCTGTCCATGTACATTAATTTTGTAGACTATTCAGTCGGTGGAATTACCATGTTTCACATTCACTAGTCCCTACAAATCCATACAACTATGTAGGAAAGGGAAATAATATATACACTGGTCATTAATATATATATCATAATTTTCCTTCCTCCCATTACTTGAGCCTACGGCTGGGACTATAGTGTCAGTAGCGAGTTCTGTTATGCACAAGTTTCAAGCAGGCACTTGCAAATACATTGTATAGTTCCAGCTTTGCAGAAATTCTGTCCCCACTCGCACCAGAATTTGATACCACCATCACCGTTTTTGAACAACTCACCCATGTTAACCTGTTACTACACCCGGAATAGACAACACTCACAAAAGATTATAGTCTGGTTACTCTGGTATGGTAGACCCTAGGTACAGTGTTTTAGCCAGCATAACTTTTTCTTCCTTCATCTCTATTCTACTTGACGTAACATCATGTTGACGCTATCTCCTGCATTTTGAGGGGAAAATTTTGCTTGCAGACTAAGTAAATGACATCTCTTTTTCTTTACATGCTGATTTTTGTCCGTCAAAGATTTGGCAAAATTTTTGTCCGTCATGATGACAAAATTCCATCAAATGACGGAAACTTAGTCAAGACAGACACTGGCTAGAACACTGTATAGGTATAATGGGCGTCGCAGCAATGTTTTAATGTCATTATTTCTAGACTGCTAGAAGCTGAATGAATGTAGTAATATTATACACAATGATGAAAAGGTTTTGATAGATGGAGAAGAAATTTTTCAAACGTTTTGTGTGTTCTGTTGTGATACTTATTGTATCATATTTCAATAATTATTATGAAATCAAGGGTCCCACACATTTTGGTTGCAGTACATGTACAGTCACTCAGGAAACACTGTTTAGTGGAAAGGGGTCTAAATCGTCTGTCTGGGTGTTTCTGAGACAGGCAACAGCTGAAATGATGCTTACACAAATGCAACCCCTACAAGACATCAGTGTTTACTGAGAACCCTACTGAATCCCAAGCCTACCACTAGACTGAAAAGAGTCAAGAGAAGTGGACAAGTATCTGTACGTGACAAGATATCAGCACGTCAAAACATACTGATATCTAGACGTACTGCGTCTGTGTGAAACCTAGTTTTTGTTGGAAGTTTGGTCAACGTTGCATCAGAATTTTGCCTGTTTGCAGTTTTTTCGAACACAAGATTTGAAAGTTTTTGAGATGTCATCCGTGAATGGACATTGCAGGTTTTGCCCCAAGGGCACAATTACATTCTGCCCTACATGCCTTACAGAAATATGTACTTTATGGTAATTCTACCGAATACATCAATATATTTTTATATACATCAAAATCTTATTTCATGGCTAAACCAAGGCTCAATGATGCAAATTTCTATATGCTTTTCATTATATGTCAAGATGCTATAACCCCCGAAATGAAAGTGGTGAATTCCAAAGGAAACATAAGACAAATGGAGGTGACTGGAAGTAACCACTGTCTACAAGGGGTGAAAGGTAGAGATTGTTTATTGTAAGTTTAGCATGTTTGGTGCAGGTGGTGTTCAGATGAGGTACAAATCTGGGCTGGGAGACGGACCGTACCACATCAGGACCCCTGGGGGAGGAAGGGTCTGACCAGGTACAGTTTCTCCTCGCCACTCTGGCTGTTAAAGATCGGCGCCCGCTTGTAGTGCTCGATCAGCTCGTCCATGGTCATGAACGTCCGCTGTCCGATCTTCAGCCCGCCGCTGTCGATCTTCTGCACGCGGAAGTGTTTGTTTCTGTTGGGCGCCTTCAGAGAAATGGAATAGTCTCCCTCCTATAGGACGGTCAAACAACAGACATTAGCAGTGTTTCATTATAAGGATAGCAACACACATCTTATCAGTGGCAGATGGCTCTTGGGCTACAGAAAAACAGTGATAAAGATTTGCACCCCCTAGCAGCTATCAAAGGGAACTGCAGGGTTTTTGGTAGAGACTTCGGAAGAGGATTACCCCAGAAAGTATTTAACACATTTTTTTACTGAAGGGTCTATTAGTGTTTCATGATATGGCAGGAGAAGAACATGTTTGCGCCACCTAGCAGCTATTTTGAGGAACTATTTTGAGCCTTTTTGTTAGAGACTTTAGTAGTACATGTAACTAAAGAAAGCATGGATAGATTTTGGGCATGTAGATTCTATATTCAATTTCGTGCTTATTAATTTGCAAGAAAACAGCACTTGCAATGTGTGATTGCACTTTTAAGTACTATTAAAATATAGTAATAAGAACAATCTTGTGATAAATATCTCATAATCTAACCAGAAAGGTAACATTTGCAAAGCAAATGCATAATGTTTACCTTCGCAGATGGTCTGCTCTGTTAATTCTTACTCATTCAAACACATTCATACATATGGTCAGACAGGAGTCTAAATCCCTCCTGCTATAAAATTACAACATGATATAACCCAAGACCAGTTACCATGGTGAGAGACAGTCTGGTTCAGTTCATTGACCTTATTGGTTTAGAGAAGAAGAGGAAACAGAGCAGAAAACAATTTGTTTTCCTTTGGTAACATATAGGTAACATAAACTCACACGTAGAGATGATTTTGTCTATATGCAGACTAAACAAATAAGGTCAGGTTGTATTACTAATGCAAGAAGAGGAAATTGTGGCCACTACATGTTTTGAACTACATATAAACATTTGATGCACAGGAAGTCTTCACAGACAATGGAAAGTATTTTGCAGTTGTTTGTTTACTCACGTTGGACTCGCTGTCTCGCACCAGGAAATCTCCGTCCCCGCCGTGCTGGTTCAGCCACTGGTCGGCCTGGGTGCGTGTTATTTTCCCGTAGTACCAGTCTTTGTCGGGGAATGGCGGGTGGCGTGCTGGCGACGGCACGGCGGAATTCAGAGAAGTCGTGGAGAGCTGGGTGGTAATCCCCGTTACTGCGTCAAAGCTAACCGGCTGTGCGCCGGGGTCCACCTGTACGTAGTTTTTCGGTACCAGTCCGGTCTCGCCCTGCTGGTTTCGCGCTTTCCACCACTCGGGGTCGTCCTCCGGCTTCTCGATAATGTCCAAGAACTCCCCCTTTTCGAAGTTTAGTTCCTCCTCGTTTCGCGACGTGAAGGGATACAAAGTTCTGACTACACAGATAACGGGGCCGGCGCCGTTCGTAACTGCCGCGTTCGGCCCGCCTTTCACAGTCCCCGTCGACTTCACCCCGTCCCCACTGTCCTCCGCGTCTTCCACCACATAGTTGGACGGGAACCAACCGACCGTCCCATTATACTCGCCGCGCCACCACCCGTCGCTCGACTTTTCCATGACCGTAACTTTCCCCCCCTTCTCCAGCGAAATCTCGTCATCCCTCGCGGCCGTGTAGTTGAACTTAACCGTGGCCATGATGTTGAGTTGATGCGACTCGGACGGAGAATCGCGGCCTCTCACCGACGGTTCCGCCTCCTGTTTCCCCGATCTATCACTCGGGTTACGCTGCACCTTGTTCTTTATCCCAAATATACCCTTGATGGATTTCCCCTTTTTACTGTTCTCCCGTTTGACGTAGTTCGACGGCACGTAGCCGACCTGGTTCTTGGCGTTCTGGACGCGCCACCACGAGCGGGTGTCGTCCAATAGCGTGAGGCGCTCATTCTTCTTGATGTCCAGCTCCTGGTCCTGCTGTGCCTCGTAGTTGTACTTGGCTACGACAACCTCCTCTTTCTCCGTCATCATGGAGTACAACTCCTGCACAGGGCAAATAAAAACAGTCAGGGTTTAGACAGATATTTCATTTCATTAGACATCCAGGTATGAGATAAACAAGAAAACAGTTACTCAAGCAACTGACTATGGATAGAGTTTGAAAACTCTCAAAAGTTTCAAGTAGCAATATACTTTGATAAGTTTTCGTCGGTGACTGACAAAATGTAGTAAATGACCAAAGTTGAATGGCTGACAGTTCTCAAAATCAATCCAGTTGCATGAGTAACAGTTTTCTTGTGTATCATGCATTAAAAAAAACTTTCAGACTTCAAGGAAGTTCTTGGGTTTTCATGACCTTGAACTGTTGTAGTTCACCCCATTTCCTATGTCCTTCAGACCTGTCATTCTGCCTGTCAATCTTCTCGCACCCACGTGCTGTCAACCTACTCTGTCCAGACAGATACCTCAGGTCAGAATTTCATAAAGCCACAAATATTTCTCAAAGTAACAGTGACACCCTGAGGGGCACCTCATAGCAGGATGACCTGAACTGAACTGGTTTATAAAACAGTGATCAGCTGTTAGAGTTACAGGCACAGTAAAGTTGTGTATTGAACTCCCCAAAGAGAGCCCATGGAAAAGAAAAAGACTTTTATCCTGGATGGAAATATGTATGTGTGGGTGGGGGGTGGCCATGGCTTTATCCCTCGCAAAATGTCAAAGCTACAACTGAGGGATCTGTACTGTATTGTGTTCTTTCCTCACAATCATTCATATTTATCAGAGAGGAAACATGTAGGCCTGGGTATTTCCTGTCCTGGTTTAGGTTCTGCTGTTTGGAGCTGCAAGGATCACGTTTCCAAGAAACATTACATTTGGTAAAGCCGCTTTTTAAAGGTTAGAAGAGGAAAAAACTCAAGATCTGTCTTGTGTATCTACTGCTATTCCTCATTCTTCAGACAAGGGTGGCAAATCATTCGAGAAAACATCTGTAGAATTATACAATACAGACTGATCTGGCAGCATCTAGAAATCTTGATTGGAGTATTAAATTTTGTTGACAGAGACTCCAATCAGGATGCCGTTAATGTCTTTGGGTGGTTTCCCATTTACAAATCCTAAATTTCAAGTCAATCCATGGATCTAATTAGTAATAACTAAATAAAGTGACATGTTTAAATTAGTTAGACCGTATAATTAAAAGGTGAATCATACTTGTAGCAGACCACCAGTCCTACATGTACTACAAAAAACAAAAGCTGACACAAACAAACGCAAATAATTATAGATGGCAGCCAAACGACAGGAAACAACTTCAAAGTTTCCCACCAAGACTAGACCCGACGATGACTCAAGCACGTAAATAATCACCTCAACACTCGGGAGGCTGGAGACAATACCAGGGGTGCTTGAGACTGTTTCTCAAGACACAAGGAGGGGGACTTTCTTGGTCATAACAGGAAGACGAGTCCCCCTGCACCAGGGCAGCTCAGGAAGGAGAGGGGAGGGTGGGATGACACAGGACTGGACCAGAACCAAACAGGAAAACTAAAGGTCATCTCAGGAGACATTCTGGAAATCACTCTATTTTTGTAGAGACTTAATTTTGATGAAAAAGGAAGGGAGATGTTTAAAGTTTGCAACTGAAACAATTCTGTAATACTAATACAGTAGTATCACTAGTAGTAGAAATTGGGATCCAGGGTAGAAATTTATCCATAGATTGCAAAATCTGTGCTGTAAAATGAGGAAAACATTGCCATCAGGCATTGTCAAGTGTTGGCCTCTGGCCACAGTTTTGCCCATACAACATTGCAAGGTTGCCAACATGCAATTTTGTATATGCCATAGGGTCTGGAACTGAACCTAAACCTCTACTCTTCAATCCGGACCTGAACCTGAATGTGGGTTTAGGTACACATCACTGGTGTGAGGTAGAACACGCGATATCAGAGAACAGAAAAACCAGGGGATTGACCTTCTGTTCATAAGTCCGTACTCACTTCCCTAATTATGATGGTTATGTTAATCACCTGCTATGATTAGTATGAATGTACAGTACAACCATCACAATACTCCTTCTGAGGTCACTGACCTCCTTCATGGAGTAACAAAGTTTCTGAAGACATGACTTTTCTCCACAGGTGGCTCTTAGTCTTAGAAGGACATGAGGTAGAAGCTAGAACACAACATATCAGAGAAGAGGAAAAACAAAGGACTGAGCTGCTGTTCATGAGTCTGTAGTTACTTCACCTGCAAACTTAGGGACACAACCGACCACAATACTCCTTCTGAGGTCACTGATCTCTTTCACGGAGTCACTAAAGACTCTGAAGACATGACTTTTCTCCACAGGTGGCTTGTGGAGGACATGAGGCAGAAGTTAGAACACAAGACATCAGAGATGAGGAAAAACACAGGACTGACCTGCTGTTCTGGAGTCTTACTTCACCTGCAAACTTAGGGACACAACCGACCACAATACTCCTTCTGAGGTCACTGACCTCCTTCACAGAGTCACTAAAGACTCTGAAGACATGACTTTTCTCCACAGGTGGCTTGTGGAGGACATGAGGCAGAAGTTAGAACACAAGACATCAGAGATGAGGAAAACCACAGGACTGACCTGCTGTTCTGGAGTCTGTAGTTACTTCACCTGCAAACTTATGCCATAAGTTATGGACACAACCCACCACAATACTCCTTCAAAGGTCACTGACCTCTTTGACGGAGTCACTAAAGACTCTGAAGACCTGACTTTTCTCCACAGGTGGTTCATGGAGGGACACGAGGCAGAAGTTCGAACAGGAGACATCAGAGAAGAGGAAAAACACAGGACTGACCTGCTGTTCTGGAGTCTTACTTCACCTGCAAACTTAGGGACACAACCGACCACAATACTCCTTCTGAGGTCACTGACCTCCTTCACAGAGTCACTAAAGACTCTGAAGACATGACTTTTCTCCACAGGTGGCTTGTGGAGGACATGAGGCAGAAGTTAGAACACAAGACATCAGAGATGAGGAAAAACACAGGACTGACCTGCTATTCAGGAGTCTGTAGATACTTCACCTGCAAACTTAGGCCGACTTTAGACTGACGACGGTTAAATAGTCGTACGGATGTTTATCGTCAAGATGTTGCCGGCGACAGTATTTTACCACCGTCTAAAGACTATCAAAATATTCCCACGACGGTAATCCTCGAATTGTCGTCACTACCACCTCGGACCTTCTCCACAGGTGGCTCATGGATAGTGGGAGGTAGAAGTTAGAACACGAGACGTCAGAGAAGAGGAATACCGCTGGCTTGACCTTCTGTCCATGAGTCTGTAGTTACTTCCCTAGCCTGGGGGTCTGGAGGGGTTTAACAACTTCTCACAATGGACCCATGAGGACATGACAGATCACTTCATTACACACCACTCCACACCACCAGCCTTGTTAAGGTCCGGGGAAAGTTGCCTGTTTGTCACAACAAGTTAGGACACTACCCATGTGACACTTCACACATTGTAACTTCTTTCAAGGCTCAAAATCCTTTTGTTTTTTTCTACATACCTGCACTGGTGCATGTAACACTGAAAATACCTGCACCACTTAAAATCTAGGAAGTATGGATCACACTAAAAACTGTTCAGAAACCATTGCCATTATTTCTTTTATACTTCATAGGTGGAAACTGTCAATGCAGCCAATGAAAATCTGTATATCACCATTTAAAGTACATATAATTGTACCAAACAATGTGTATGAAAGCAAAAGTACATCTTATGGGTTCATTCCATAAAAATCATTAAGTCAACACTTCATCTGTATCTGTATAACTGGTATAAACAATCTACTTTGTAACATACCAGCTTCGCAGGCATGCGGCATCTTGCTATAAATACACCGAACAACTTGTTATATCTTGTTATACATCTACAATTGTTTAAAGCTATCCAGTGAAGATGCCCCAACTGTACTTGGTGGCAACAACTTCCCCACTACAGCAAATTATCACACAAATCACCGAGACTGATACATGGAAAGGTCAGACTGTGAGTATTTCATAATTGGTGTAGTTCTCCCCCAAACACAAGGCCAGTGCCTCACACAGGAAGACGGGGGCAGTTGTCAGGTCTCACATGTCCTGTACAGCCTCCAGCCATCACCTTAGCACATAGACAGGCTGGGACTTCTGGCTTGACAACTCTTTTAAAGCTGCATTGTGTACCATTAGGACAATACAAAAATCTATTTTCTGGTCACTTGTTTATAAATAAGTTGAATCAACCCTACTCCATTGCAAATAAGTGTCATTGAAGAAGTGGTGCCTTATGATTTTGTTTAAAAGCTAGAAACACAGCTGTCAGCCATGTTTGTTTACATTCTCGTAGTTTGTGGTGGCACCACAAACTGAGTGCGCCTCGTGTGGGCTGTTTTAGTGTAACCATACATGTCAGAAGTGTGAGAAAACTGTAAAAAATATGTTGAAAAGTGGAAGTAAATTACAAAAAAATATTTCAATTTTCGTTGCAAAAAAAAAAAAATGTTACACTTACATAATATCAATTCAGTTTTTAGCTGTTTAGTAGCTAGCACACAAAAACTGGGTATTAAAACTGGAAAAACCTAATACAAGCATAGCCCAAAGTAACAAATGGCCACCTACAGAACCAAGGCAAAAGCAAAAGAAAGAAACAAACGTTTTAAGTTTGACTCCACTCTGAATATCTTGCTTGGTGTCTCCTTCAACTCTATAATAAACTGCAAAGTTCTGGGTACTAAAACATAACGTTGAAAAACCTATGTAGCAAGAACACCCAATGGCCACCTACAGATCCAAAAGCCAAACAAAGAAACAAGTTTTGAAGTTTCATTCCACTCTGAACCCTTCTAGAACATGGAAGACATGATAGTACAGACACTAAGTCAGCATATCAAGCGTTATGAAATACAGGTTGAAACTGCCGGCATATTCCTTACCTCAGGTTGGAGACAGTTAAAGCAGTTGAGGCTGTACTTGCTGGCATCTGTGGTGAGAACCATCTTTCCAACAGTCATACAGACAGAAAAGTCCGGCTCATACACCACAACCTGACTCTACAATGCAGATGTGCTACAGCAGTTGTCCTCAAGACATATACAAGCTTGTCTATTATTCCACAATACGATAGCACGCAAGACTAGCTTGTAGGTAGAAAAGTTCTTAGCTTCTAGGAGAACCAGAAGTTCAAAGACGATTCAGTCTAGTGAGCGGGTGGCCCAGGCAGCTAGACAGCATAGCAGCCCACATACAGTCTGAACAGGGACAGGACAGCACAGGTGGGAGGACAGACTGCCACCAGTTGTTATAGGCATATGACTCAACACATAGTCATCTGTCAGCATGTGTCCCATGTTTGGGTGGAGCAAACCATATGGCTGATACTACGGGGGTGCTGCAAGCATACCTTCCAAATCAATTTTATCTCAAACATCAAAAATGTAACTTCGACATTTTTACGGTTGTAAATATAATCAGTTATACTGCATACTGTAAGTTAATATTTTATCTCATACACCTAATGATGATGTAACGATAACTAATGGTGCTGCACACCCCTGAAGTTAGAAATGGTACAGCCCGGGGTGCCAGGGGACACCAGAGATCAATGACCCAGGATGAGGTCATCGCAGAAGTGGAGACAATCATGTAAATGTGAGTCCATCAGTGGTGGTTATCAGACATAATAATCACCTCCAACTCCCAAGGTTATCTGTGGACATGGGCTCCCCTGGTGTACCAGACACCTCAACACAAGTCTTCAACTCTGATAGATTCACATTCAAACTTTTCTTACTGTTTAAACTTAAAGTCTTTAGAAAAGATACCTTACCTTAAAGTTTCTGCAGACATTTCAGTTGCTATAAACATTACTATTATTGTATAACTGTAATATTGTCTACAGTTTATATACATAGCGTACACCAATATAGACCTTCATACTAGCTTCAGAATAGAGACAGTGAAACTAAATCTTTCAAAATAGAGACAGCAAAACAAAATATCTTCTGAATGAGGAACTCTGTCTGATATAGACATTAACTGCCATTTCTTGGCACATTCTTGTCATCATTTCATACTTGATGCTTTGAAAATACCAGAAACAAGGTATGAGAGGAGTCACTTTACTTTTTGGTACCACACTATCACCAATAGCTAGAACCAGCCTACAATATGAAACAAGCTATAGTAACTGCTTTTCATCAGTGACATCACATTTTTGCCTGAAAGATTATTAGCATGCTATAGGAGAGGGATCATAGGGTTGAAAAATGACCACACAAAAACTAAGTTTGATATCAACTAGGGTTATTATCTTTGAGTTATTATCTACAATCTATAAGCCTGTAACTTTCAATCAACTTTTCCATGAATAAATAAACAGTACACAATTCTTTTGTGTACTCCTGTGGCATCAGTCAGCTAAGGTGAGCCCTGTGATGTAACAATAGATTTCCCTTCAGTGTTCCAATCCTCCCGGAAAATCCTGAGATCAGTACTTATCACCAGGACACACAGGTGGAAGGTGTAGTGTTGAGGGTCTATATGGGGGGATCCTGTGTTAAGGGTCTGTATGGGGGGATCCTGTGTTTAAGGGTCTGTATGGGAGGGTCCTGTGTTAAGGGTCTGCTTGGGGGAATCCTGTGTTAAGGGTCTGTATGGGGGGATCCTGTGTTAAAGTTTGCATGGGGGATCCTGTGTTAAGCGTCTGCTTGGGGGGATCCTGTGTTAAGGGTCAGTATGGGGGGATCCTGCTAATGCTTCATTGTATGTTTTAAGTAGTCGGCAACACTTAATGGTAAACTCAGGAAGGCTAGCAATGCTTAATGGGGTAAATATATGGGGGGCAGTCTGACAAAAATGGACATGCTCACGGTGGCGTGGTGCAGAAAAAAGTAGGCAAATCATTTGTTTGTGGAAATTATGAAATCATGGTGAATTGCCTGTGAAAAAAAATGCAAAATACAAAAGAAATGCAAATATTAAGTGATTTACAGTACCTCCTCACAGAAAAATGCATACAGACCCTCCAGCCTTGGAAGAGGAGCAATATTATCTTATCTCCATCAGCGAGCCAGAGATCTCTTTTAAACAGCCCAGGGTAAATCCATTGTAACTGAATCTCTTCATGTATTGTCATGGAAATGGCCAGTGCAGGCCAATTATCCAAACAAGGGGATAGAGATTACATCGTTTTGGTGTCATCTGTATAAATGTTACGACACCTGCTTATCTCACCTGGACAGGTGAGACAAATGAACAAGGTCATCAGAGGACACACCTGACAGGATGTAAACATAAACAAAACTCTTCATGTAGTAATTTTACATTCGGGAGGTCACAAATTATGACTAGATCATATTTGTAATACCTTAGATAGGGGTGGCGCACGCCCGGAAAATTTGTCTCCGGGACGTCATAAACAGTGAAAATGCATCAACTTTGGGGGCTTAAATCCTGTATATATCGTATAGAAACGCATCTAATTTTGGTATCAGTAGTTGGAGAATGTTGTGATCTATCTTTCTGTAAAAGATTTATTAAAATACCTTCAATTACAAGCGAGAAATATCCCATCGGGTACCGCGTAATTTCCGCGCGGCAGCCCAGGCCGCCATACCCCGCACGCGAAATGTAAACAACTCGGCGTCGGGAAAGCACATTTTCGGGGGCCGTGTGCAAACGCCCACGGTAAAGCTAGCTATCAATTTGTAGACAAGAATACGAGCTTCAAAATGATACCTCTCACCCGCGTGTATGATTTCCCTATCGAAAATTATCCCGATTTAAAATCTTTAAACCGCAATTTCTCGATTACGTACCCCCTAAAAAAATTTTAGTGGGATTTATTTTCGAAAAATTGAGAAGTTTGCCGTCATTTTGGTACCAAATTCGCATAGATTTGAGCACGTGGTGAGCCCGAAATAGGGGGCTACTTTTCCTACCGCCGCGACCAGTTTGGGGAAGAAGCCAAGATGGCGGACGCCACTGACGCCGAGGCGAAGCGTCGTGCCGGAGCCGCAAACCAGCCGGCATCCGACGACGATACGGTCACCACAGCCCACCAAAATACTGGTAAGTTATTTTTGTAGCTTTTACATGATTTTTGGCCGGATTAAATGTATTTTTATGCGGAATTTTTCCTTGTAAATACGAGATATACTAGGACATTGTTGTTTTTACCTTTGTCGAAATGACGCCCGAGTAGATTCAACTTTCAAGTGATATTTATCGGCATATACCCCGACTTTTTACTTTCATATTGTGATAGAATAAATCTAGATAAGTTATTTAAAGAAATGTTTTGGGGGAAAATTATTTGAACGCGTTTTTAATTAACTTATTCAGAACGTAAATTGGTCAGTCGATGCGGAAGTGATTTTCAATTAAACTCTAGCATGTGGGGAGGGGGGCGGCAGTGATAAGTCTAGATGTCGTTGGAATTTGTTTACGAAATCGTCCTTAATTTTCGTCATTAACTCATCTACTCCGCCACAACTTTTCTTAAAGCTACTAATGAGTATTTATTTGTGCAAAAAAATTATTTCTGTAACTTGTGTAAATGTAACATTACTAACAAATTGAAATTCCTTTATTAAGTTAAATCCTTAACTTTTTTTATTGTTGTGCAGTGTGTAGGGTGTACCATCTTGCATGTTATTATAAATATTTTATTAATGTACTTTTTTTTCTGCAGTAAACAAGGTTGGAGAGGAGTGTGCAAGAGTGGGAATCACTCCATCTGTTTTGGAGAATGGATGGAACAGTCCTGGAGACAGAGTACCACTGACAAAAATGATGGTGGTGGAGATCGAGGTGTACCGCCAAAATCAGCGGAGGCCCTTTCCTGAAGGAAAGCAGTGGTTGGAGCGACTGCTTGAGCCAGGCAGTTTTGACAGTGTAGATAACAAGGTTTTACAGTCATCTCTGAAAGCCTTAAAGGACAAGAAGACTTTGGCAAACAAGAAACAAAAAGAAACAGAGTTGTGCTGAAACGCTACGAAAACTAAGAGAGGAACTCTATGCACCACCCGCTTCACGTCAAGAAAGGCCACAAGCTTCAAGCTCAGTGTTAGCTGTACAAGCAGCAAAACTCAAGAAACAAATGAACATCTGAAAGAGACTGTAAAGGAAAATGCAAAAACAATAAAGAAGTTGGTTGTCAGGGAAGGTGAGCTAGAGGCGAAAGTGTCAGAACATGAGAAGAAGAGTGAAGAAGATGCGAAAGAGATGAGGAGAAAGGAGAAGAACTTGAAACAAAGAGAAGAGAAGCTTAGGCTTGAGGAGAAGGAGAAAAAGAAAGCAAGGAACTTGTCCAGGAAGCTTACCCGTCGTGACACAGAGATCAAGAAGTTGAAGGAAGAGCTATCTGGACTGGGAGAAAATGCAGTTCAGCTAGGAGAAAGATTGTCAAAGGAAACTTTGAAGAAGGAGAAGTTGAGAAAACAAGTTGCGTATCACAGAACCAGAAAATCAGTGCAACAAGAAAGTATTTCTGCGATGAAGAAGGATATGCAGGACCTAAAGAAAGCAAACGCACAGTTGGAAAGCCAGCTACAGCATGCTGAACTGGAACTGGAACTTGCCCTAAGTAACAGACACCAGATAGCGTTGCGTGAAGGATCTCACCCCTCAAGCGCCTACACCAACCGTGTTCGTCACTGCATTATGAAACTGTACTCTCACGAAGTCAGTTCCCACAACGTTAGCCAGGTTATCCATGATGTGCTGACGACACTGTGCCAGTATGATGTCTCTATAGATGACCTGCCAGGGGAAACATTTTGCCAGCAGATAAGACAAGAGTCAGGTGTTGTGTCCCGATGTCAGGTCGTACAAGAAATGGAAGATTGTGCCGACGCAACATTGCACAGTGATGCCACCTCCCACGATCAAGTCAAGTATACGGGGTATCAGCTGACAACTGGACAAGGACAACACCGGACAGCTGGCATCATCAAAATGTCATCTGGTCAGTCCTCAGAGCAGCTTGAAGGCCTGAACTTCGTTCTGCGGAAACTTGCCATGCTGTCCAAAAGTGCTGATGACTGTACACAACATTCAAAGAAGCTGCTGTCAAAGATCAAAAACACAATGGGGGACGGTGCGGCAAGTCAGAAGCGTTTCAATGAGCTGTTGGAAGCATACAGAGAAGAGATCCTGCCCGATGTTGTAGAGAATTGGGAGGAGCTTGATGCAGAAGTCAAGGAGAGCATGTGCACCATGAACCACATGTATTGCCAGCTGCACGCGCTTGTCGGGTTCGCTACTTACGCGGATGAAGCTCTCCAGTCCCTTGAAAACATCTGGCGGGAGACGTCTGGAAAGCTTGGGGTAGAGAAGCTGAGAGAGTTCCAAAACAAGGACGGGGAGTACATCTGGGGGAAGGGAGACAGTGCTACACAACGCCTTATTAGAACTGTCTGCAACAGCATGGCACCTCGTGGCAACCAGCAGGCAGGCTGCATGGGGGAATTCAGCACGTATCTCAGCCTGAAGGGATCCAAGCGCACATCTCTGTTAAAGCCCTTCAAGGGAAACCGATTTAACATATTGTTTGAGTGTGCGGCTGGCGTGTACCACCACAGAAAGGACATTCAAAACATGTTTGGTGAGGGCCACCACAAAGCTGGCAACAGGCTGTTACGGGCAGTCCTTGCAGACATCTCATCCCCCCACTTCAGGCCAGTTGTAGGGCTCTTGGTATCCTATACAGCCATGTGACTGAGCCATACTGGCGACTGACGATGGACTCAAGGGTCCACATACTGGATTTGTCCAAGCAACTACAACATGCCCTGAAGAAGTTCCAGGAATGGAGTAGTGATGCCACTCCCCTGCTCAGTGCTGAGTGTCCACCTCTCTTCACCATCGGAGATGCTCCAGTCGAACCAGACAGAGCCACAGCTGAGTTCCATTCCCTGTACGAAGACACCGGCGATCCGCCGTCAGATGCCATGACGAAACAGGCTTTGGAGCTGACCCTGGCAAACATGATTGTGGTGTTCGAGAGACGGTTCCACCAGCAGCTGCACGGCAAATATCAAGATGGGGGGAACCAACAAGAGAGGGAGGAGATGAAGAATACATTGAAAACAAACATAAGAGGAGAACATGACATTGGTTACCTGTCACACTTACAAACATCCAAGCCATCCATCAGCATGATGGCCCTAGAAGGGCAAACAATGTTCAAAATGAACAAAACAGGCGAATGGCTGGATGAGCTGTCGACGACCGACCCTGACAAGTATGCTGCCATCCTCACAACGGCCAGGAAACAAAGGAGAGCTTTCCAGAAGATATACGATGAGCGACATGAAACAATCGACGAGACCAAGAAAGAAGCAATGAGACAGCGGGCTGCAGAGGCAAAGAAACAAGAGATGAAGAAACAACAACAAGCCACTGAACGGATGGAACGGCTTCAGGCCTATGGTGGACCAGTGGATGATTCAGACTCTCTCGATACATTCCTGCAGAAATTGTCAGAGAAAGTAAAAGGCAGAACCCTACAGCTGCAAGTGATCAAAGACCAACTCAACTATTTGAAAGCCCAGAAGAAAAGAGCCTGCCCTAATGACCTGTACAAATTCTCATCTGCGAGAAAACACTTACCCTGGAACAGCTCAAAGCCAACTTGCGTCAAATCCTGACCTACCCTGCCGTTAGCAACACCCCTGGTAGTGGTACTGAAGAAAATGAAGAGACACGTGCAGAGAGCCCGTTGCCAGGAGCAGACAAAGATGCAGATGATGCTGTTGCTCATCTTAAAGCTGCCTTTGCAGTAAAGGCTGTGGAAGCGAGGCAGAAGCAGGAAGTCCGAGTGGAGCAACAGGATGTGGAGCAACAGGAAGAGGATGTGGAAGATGAAGAGAGTGAGGATGGAGATAGTAGTGAGGATGGAGATAGCAGTAGTGAGGATGAGGAAAGTAGTGAGGATGACCAGAGGAGTGAGGGTGGACAAAATAGTGAGAACAGACAGAGTCGTGAGAAAATCAGCGACAAACCAAGAAGTGAGGACAGACAGAGTCGTGAGAAGATCAGCGACAAACCAAGAAGTGAGGACAGACAGAGTCGTGAGAAGATCAGCGACAAACCAAGAAGTGAGGACAGAGGGAGAAGCAAAGAGCAAAGTGAAAGTAGTGATGAAGAATCAGAAGAATCAGAACCACCAGCGAAAAGGCAGAGACTTGATCAAGTTGATGTCAGTTTTATTGTAAATAATTTTGTGGCCGTTGCATATGAAGATTCGTGGTACGTAGGTCGAGTGGAGGAGGTACTTGACTCAGGTCAGTTAGCTAAAGTCCTGTTCCTGACAAGGTCAAAACCAAAGTCTAGTGTTAGCAGTGGTGCAAAATTCTTCTTCCCAGCAACAGAGAAAACAGAAGACGTTGATTTAACTTTCGTGTTAGATTCCACGGTAGAAGTAGTGCCAGACATAAGGAGCAACGGACGGCTTTTCCAGTTGTGGGGATCCAACTCATCTGACTCTGAGGACATTGAGAGAGACATTGAGAAGAAGTACAATGTCTATTACAATAAGTACTTTGCTACTCTACTGCCAAGAAGCAGAGCCAGGAATCAGAAGACCTGCAGGGGAAAAAAGGGAAGAAATAAAGTTAGTCATGACTGTATTTGCACTAGTGGTCACATGAGAAATTTACAATGTCATAACCAATGTAGTGTCCAGCAAATTAGTCCATATTTGATGAATCAGAGAATATTTTCGAGGCCAGAAATGGATTCAGCATGTGGCAAAACCCCTGTATACCTAATTTTTGTCTTGTACTTACAATTGTATGGAAGATATCTCATTTACGCATATTTAATTAACGGATTCTAGTTTTATTACCCCAGGTAATCAATTTATCAACATTTCTGAAGGACATGTGTAAATTTCGAGGCCATATTTGGGTTCAGCATGTTTTGAAACCCCTGTATACTATGTTTTTTTCTTCTAACTTCTAAAATTAGTGAGATACAGTAATCTTGCATATTTAATTAGCCGACTTAGTTTCTGACCGCTGATTTGACCTTTGCCCATGACTAATTTTCATCATTTTCTGGAAATTTTTAAGTCAATGTAGCTCCTGAAATGATAAAGAAGAGTCTATGATTTTAATGTATATGTTAAAGTGGTGCTAATAAGAGAAGAAAATGTGCTTATGTTGCTTCTGACATGTTTCGTAATTACAATAATGACACATGGAAAATTGTCGCTTTTCATTATTTTAACGAAGTTCGGAGAAATTAGGTCAAATTTTCTAGCTTTCAAATGGCCATAACTCAATAACCGTATGTTCAATGTTGTTCAAATAAAAAGCAATGTGTTTCTCTTGTAAAGACCTGTCCAATGACATCTGGCTCATTAGGCTAGAATGAATATGAAATTTTGGTGTGGTACCCCTACCTTAGACATGCTGCATTCTATACTGATCATGTTATTGGAAAGTGTATGACAGTTGAGCACACACCACTACCAGTCGACTAGGGACCCTACTGTTGTGCCTGCAGAAATGTGTGGCCCAAGAGAGATGGGCACTGCCTTATTTACCGGAAATCGAGAGAAGAATTTTAACTTTTGACATACGAATTCCAAAATAAGCCAACAGGGAGCAAAAATGTAATTTTTTGTTAGGTATCATCAAGACCTACTACTGAAACATAACCTTCTTAGGCCAATTAATTTCTTGGTTAACAGATTTTTCTAAAAAATAATGGACCGGGCAGGCGAAACAAATAAAAACAAAACCAGGCCTAGGCATCCTATTATGGCCCAAAATGGTACAATAGGAGCCATAAAGTCAACACACCAGGCTGGTTCAAAATTTAAACAATGAATTTCGAACTTTTAATGATACCATTGCATTGAAAGATGGAATAACTGTAACAACTAGGATGAAAAGGACCGTTTTCAGCTGTTCCGGGCAAAATATGAGCATTTTGCAGTTGATTCTGAATTTTTATTTTTATTTGCAAATCAGAAAAAAATGAAGCGGGCGAATCCTTTAACCAAGAAATTTAATTGGTGTGGCCTAAGCGAGGGTAATAAGCTGACATGTAAGGTAATCTGTTCAACTTCAAGTTGGACCATCTGTTAACCATGTTGGTTCACATGTGGGGTCTAATCAGTACAGCCTGACCTTGACAATTCCTGACAACTGGGAAAAGACAGGAAAGCAGCCCCCAGGAAAGAAAACACTATCTTTTCTTAAAGCCACAAAATCTTGGCGCTAAAAAAGGGCCACCAACGAGCTACAAAAAAGTCTACATTTCTAAAAAGACATTCGTAAAGCTTTTTTTGACAATTCCAATACTGGTCATACTTATTAACATAAAGGCTAATAGCTGTAATTTTTGACCAGGTATGTCTATTATACTGAGTCATACATAGCTATCATATGCTGTTATGTCTGACTTTTTCAACAACCTTTTACAATATGTTCCCCATATTTTAAATGTGGGTAAAAGCCATTGACTGCAAATGTTACACATAAAAGGAACATTTTGTATTAAAAATGTTTCATTTTTTTTTTGGCAAAATTTTGTTTAACTTTAACCCCTTCAAAGCCAAGAGTGCTTGACTTTGCTGTTCAATAGATAAACCAGATAAGATCACAGCTGACTCCGGCACAAACGGTGGAAAACTTCCTCATTTCAAAATGCTTGGAATATGAATGTCATGGTTATCAAAGACTAGGATTAGTGTATAGCACATCCAATCATGTACAAGTGGTGTAGCCGAATTAATTTAGCAAAAAACCACAATCATTCAATTCACAAAACAAGAAAGCAGAGATTTCAGACTTTTGGAAATCAAGACCAGAGCATGTCCAGAACAAAAGATTTTAATAAAATGTTCTCCTGCAGTGCCAAGGTCAGCCACAAGGAGATCAACATTTGACCTTGATCTTTGTCTTCCTAAGACCTACCCACATACCAAATATCATTCCAAATATCATCACAATACTGGCCTTCTGAAGTAATGTTGACCACAGACGCACACACCAACAGACCAAAAACAATACCTCCATTTTCCACGAAGGTAATGATGCAAATATTTCCATCTTGTGTTTCAAAAGGTACATGTAGTAGATACACATGTATTATGTCATACCTGGGCCGCGATCACATTCTATACGGGTGTTCCGGCCCGTGTGATAACTAGCGGTACAGCCCGGGGGTTCTTAACGCGTACGGCCCGGGGCTTCCAAATTATGTTCCATATAACGATTCGAACGCGTTTCGCCCTAAACGCGTGCACCGCTTTCGAAAATTCGAATACAAAATTCGGATGCTGGAATTGATGTTGTTGCATTAGTGGGGATTCCGCCATCGGGCGATCCGACCCGCGGTCAGGCTGGTACCTCGGGCGATACGGAATACCCCGTGTTGTATTCTCTATGTATTCTCTACAATCTTCGGACAACGAAGCCAAGCCAAGATTCTCTATGTATCATTCAGGTCACCTCCTGCTTTCAGTCACAACAGGAAATACGTACTAGATAGTGACAAACCAGAACCTGTAACAGTCACTGACACAACTATATACAAGCTGTGAGTCAGCAACTAACACAGGGTCTTTCCAAGAACAACCACACTCTGACAGGTGCAAAACAAACCCAACATCAACAATCCTGATTCATCCACACCCTGTCAGGGTGAAGACAGAAGGATAATGAGTTAGAGATAACCTTTAACCTGTTCCACATGTATCATAACACCAACACTTCACAGGAAATGTCTACAGTACAATTTTCAAACTAGAAATAGCTGCTAAGGGACCCAAACTCCAGTCACTTCTTCCCTGGCCCAAGAGCTATCTACCATCCAAATTTCGCGACCCTAGCAAGTCCAGATCACGAGATATCAAAACCGGAAGTTCAGCTGCAGTACCATAACAAGTTGCCAGGGGGGCCAACATCTACTCATTTTGAGGTCCCATGAAGACCTACCCACCTACCAGATATCAAGATAATCTATCTTAGTCTTCTTGAGTTATAGTGTTGACACACACAGATACACACAAAGTCACACACAAGCTCCAATGAAAACATAACCTTCTTGGCGAAGGTAATAACTTCCATCTACACTTATGCAAATCGTGATTAAAAGTCCCTCCCCCCGGCGTTCCATCTGAGAGGATGTCCCCAACTGAAACTAGGTACTTATTTTCATCTGAGTGGAGTGAGGAAATAGGTTGAATGATATACCACTGACAATATTTCTGAAGTAACACAGCACAAGTACATTGTAATATCATACAGTCAACCTTCCTAGAGACTGACATTTGCATATTATTGTTAGGTATTAGTAAGTCGCTAAATCAAGCAGATGACTAACGTTACAATAGACTTTCGGTTCCTTACAACAAGGAAGAGAACAACAGGAAGTGACTTCAGGCAATGTCATACTTACCATTTATAAAATGATAAAGGCACTGTCTTGAAGAATTTTACACTTCAAATATTTTGAATCTACAAATCTCATTCAGATTGACACTCAAGACTAGTTTTGAACATAGTCGCAGATCGTTTTCTTTTTTACAAATTTTCCAACATTTGTAAATGATACAAAAGAAAGCTGAGAAAATTCCCCTATTTTTCTATTGTATAAATATACAAAATACAGTTGTAAATTGGTTTGAATCTGAACACAAATCTGTTTGAGGACATGACTAAAATAATAATGACACATGAAACAAACCATTTGTGGTCAAGGTGAGATACCATTGCTGTATTATTTCCAACAGAAATGCTATAAAAAAAATCCTTTAAAAAAACATTTCTCTATTTAACATAGATTTGGTCCAGTGTTTTATAGAGGATGGCATATGTACCATAACATAACAGGCAACAAAGGGAAACTGACATCATATAAATTAACTAGGCCCTGAAGGCACATTATTCTGGATCATAAACAGTTACTGTTAACATTTGGTCAATTATGCAAATTTAATTTTCAGTGAATTTCAAATTTCAGACAATAACCATTCTTTATGCAAACTTCAAGCCGAAAATATAGAATAAGATCTCTCCAAGTCATAAAACTTTCTTTTTAAATGATAATTCAAATGTTGCAAGTAGTATAACTCAGGTGTAGCAAGCCAGACTGTACCCCTGGTCAGAATGTACCCCAGTACATTTTGGAAAGGGGGTATGTTCTATCCTGCTACACTGGCATGGAATGACCGCCTGACTGACCCAACCTTGACTTCCTGTTCAGGGGCAACCCTACACTTCTCCTCATCTCTTTCAAGGTCATACCCAAGGTCAAACAGATGACCCTTACACCTAGACGTCAATAGGGGTTACTGGCTGTCATAGTAAACATGGCTGCTTGAAAAAATAGACTTTCTCTGAACCATCATAGGCTTTGCGTTAAAGGCATCCAATGCAATTTCAGGGTGGCAGAACAAAAAATATTCTGGATGAGAAAATCTGCCTGGTATTGACATTACTGCCTTTTCTGTCATCATTTCAAACTTGAAGTGTTTGAAATTGCCATAAAACAAGCTATGTCAGAGGAGTCCATTTATTTTTGGGTACCACCAATAAACAGCTAGAACCAGCCAACGATGTATTATAAAACACAAAACCTTAATTTGTCACAACATCACATTTTTGCCTCACACTACACTCAGTATGCTATGGGATAGAGTTGATTCAACTTACTACAGTAACTAACACATTAATTTGATTAAAAGAATGACCAGAAAACTAACTTTCATACTTTGAAAATCCAGTTTTGCTATCCAGAAGATGCCTTCAGCTTCAAGTTATGTCATATGTGACCTTTTCATGTCAGGATGTGTTGTTTCCTGATGCAATAGTTCAGAGGTTACAATGGGTTAAATGACCTTGAAGTTGATTTTTCTAAACAACTCAATGATAAATGAAGACATACCTTCAGCTGAAGACCACAAAACATGACGACCACTTTTGGTGTATAACATTACTTTCAGTGTACAGTAAGGTGTGACCACAATCCAGCAGGCACGTGTTAGAGTGTCCTGTTGTACGCATGCCCCAAACAAGGCAGGAAACCCACAGACATTGTTCAAACAGTAATACTTCCTATATGGGTTAGGTGGGAGGCATTCCACAACCAGGTGTTTAAAGAAGTGTTCTAACTAGTCTGAAATCTTTTCCCGTCATCTCAATTTTTGGGGGTATAGGGGCATGCAACCCCCAGGAAATTTTGAAATCTTAACCCTCTGAAATCCCATTTTATGCATTTTGAGGGACAAATTTTGCTGGTAAACTGAGCTTAAAATTTAAATGACATCTCTTTCCATTATCTTTATTTCACATGTCAATTTTTGTCCAGATGACAGATTGGGCAAATTTCTTGTCTGTCATGAGCAACAAAATTTTCTGTAATGCCAGGTGCTGGCAAATGAAATTGGTGTAGCCTAGAATGGTCTGAGGCCACAGCAAGTAATATTTATGGATGACATCAGCGCATGCAATAACTTTTGCCTGATTTTGGAAAAAAAATTTTGTTGCCTTCTGACAGTGGTCACCATGCCGAAAATGGGCAAAGATGTCTGTTGCCATGCCGGAAGGTGGATGGCAGATAACTATGAAGAGAGGAGACAAGACAAGGCTCTGATTTAATGTTTTGTTTCCTTCTTTCTTTGATGCAGTGATAATCATATGTGGTGCTGGCTGTGTATATGTGATGTTCCCACTGAATCAAAACCATTTGTGCAATGATTAAGTCAAAATTTTAAAATGTAGGAACCTTATTTTTTCGGCCCGCCTTTTTTTTTTCGCCCGCTCGCATTGGATTTGGAGTCTGAGGATGATGCCATCCATAAAATTTACTTGCTGTGGCCTAATTTGGATGAAACATGGATCTAATCTACATGTTAACAACCCTGCCATGTGTTCTTAGTTGTTGATCACCCTATAGAATGCAATGTACTGACAATACACTGAATAGAGACCATTTGTCAGTTTGCCCCCCTCCCCCCTTCCACCTGTTCCCAAATGTTTACAAACCACTGACCAATGACTCCTGTTATTTCCAAGTCAATTTCTGCACCCAAAATATCTCAAACATGATATCACAAATTCATTTCTGGAAGAAATTTTGTCTATATTATTGACTGGAATACCGAAATTTTTTTAACAAAAGGGTCTAATAGGGGTTAAGTTATAAACAATTTTATAAGGCTGACATCTGTTACAATTTAAGTCATACTTCAAACACATATTTACATGTACCAAAAGACATCACGTAATAATAATAGTGTTAGTAATATTCCAAAATTTTAACAAAATTAATACAATACAAACGTACAAGGAAAGACATAATAGTTATGATACAACAAGGGAAAATGCAGCAACTATAATTATTGTCCTTTTGCCTGTTTTGATTTTTTCTTCATATAACAAAAGTTATGATGTATGGTACATTATGGCAATTTTTTGCCCATTTTCAACCTTACCCAAGCTGCTTTTTATTGATTCATTTCTGTTACATGACACTAACAACTATATAATACAGTTATAGCTCTGTAAAGTCCCTTGGGAATAGGGCCAAAGTGACTCATGCAATATGTCATAAATTGTCAGAATTACAGATCAATTTCACCTGTACAGTATATATTTAGTCTTCATATAAAATGTTATATGGCTGACATATTAATATATTTCCTTCTAAAATTGTGCTAAAAGTGCTAGTCTTACTTGAAAACAGGTAGGCCTAGGACCAAGTCTAGGGACCTACCTAAATAGAGACTAGACAAAAAGGTTCACATATACGGTGGTCATAGAAAAGAAACTTGATATATCATAAAAATATACATATCTAAAGAACAACATCCAACAGACAATAAGACTAGGGATAGATTCAAAAAGTGACAAACAATATCAATTATCGTAAGAAGCAGAAAGTGTACCTTTGATATACTAATTCCCATGTTTCCACACCTCCAGACCACTGTGCCTTTAACTGGTCAATGACATACATGTCAAAATCCCTCCTCATTAATTATGCATGTGGGAGGACCTGCATGGGGGTTTTGAACCACAGGCTTTTATTTTTCAGTCATGACTAAAGGTCCAGTATCGGAGACAGATCTTCTTCCCTAAACTCATTTTTATAAAATCCACAACACCATTCAAGGAATTTGCGAATGGTATACACCTATCCCCCTTCAGAGTCCCTTTTTTTTATTGTCGAACCTTTTCTTACGACTCAATCTTCGGGTAAAGACATACACATATAACTTGTCTTCAACTTGACAATGGCATTAAATCTGTTGTACAATATTTTATCTCTGCTCTAAATTTAATAATTTGTCATGTTTTGGTCAACGTGTATGAAACAGTAGCCAATAATTTCCGTAGCCAAGAAATTTGAGATAAATATATAAGATACAGCCAAACCTTTTTTCATAAAAAAAATTATATCCTAAAAATTTGTAAAATAAAGAACAAAAGTCATGTCACAATACCCTGTAAACCATTGGAAAGATTTCTTATTGAACTAGAAACACAGAGTTGCTTTGTAGTTATAAATTGTACTCAACTGCTATATGTAGTCATGAGTAAAGAAAACAAAGGTTCGGTAGACAATCAGTGGCAGTGTGCCTGTTTCTGGAACAGGCAATCTCACATCATTGTGCTGACCTAAGGCGGACCAAAACAATCTAATTGGTCCAGTCCAATCTTTTTTTTTTCAACTCAGCGTACATTTTTAACCCCGTGTGGGAGGTCATTAACCTCTGACGGAGAATTGTAATCAGTTGTGTCTGTACGTTCACAGTCGTAACTCGCGATCTCTTTGCTACTTTGGTAAGTACTTTGGGATGTGGTCTGCTAGTAAACTGCGCAAGATGATGTACATTTTTTTTAACTCCGTGAAAGAGGTCAGCGACCTCTGATGGAGTATTGTGGTCGATTGTGTTCTCAGTTATATCTCAGGATCCCTTTGCTGCATTGGTACTGTATGTATGCAAGAGACGACATTGTTTTTGCATGTGCAGGTGGTATTTCAAGTTCTAGTCGTCTGCTAGTAAACTGCACAAGATGATGCACATTTTTTTTCTAAACTCCGTGAAAGAGGTCAGTGACCTCTGATGGAGTATTGTGGACAGTTGTGTTCTCAGTTATATCTCAGGATCCCTTTGCTGCATTAGTACTGTATGTATGCAAGACACGACATTGTTTTTGCATGTGCAGGTGAAGTCCTGATGATAAAGCCTTCTAATTACTCATGTATGTAGTACTATCGCATTTTTACCTCACAGATATCAGTATGCTATAGGATAGAGTGGATTCACCTTACTACATTAAAAAAAATGACTTTGACAATCCAGTTTTAATGCCCTGAACTTGCTTTAGGTGCCTTTAATGGTAATGGCTGACCTCCCCCGCACACACACACACAACCAACTAATGCCACCATCCAAAATGACAAATGCGACCAATGCCGACCATACTAATAAAACCAAGAAAGGACAAAGTCGGGATAAAGCGACAAAATCTGCAGCCCCCAGGGTGGAATTTATCGCTGCGCGACCTTGGGAGAGATAACTACAGGGATAACCTTGGACTGCAGCGCAGTAAATCTAGTTAGTCTGGCAGTGGGAACACAATTTCCATTCAAACATGGTCTGAAATTATGTTTGTGAGCAGTCAGGCAGTCCTGTCAGGGACATACATGAGCACAGTACCCCCACCAGGCTGTTGGAGTGTAGGGGCCCCCTACGCCTTGATTTGGGCCCCCTATACTGTGGTTTAGCCCCCTACACTGTCTTTCAAACAATGTAGGGGTGTTTCTTTTTGGGGAGACTGATGGAACCAAAAGTAAAATAAAATTGGCAAAAAAAAAGCTATAAACAAGGACTTTGTCCATCTGTAGGCAGGAAATATTATCACAGACTTACAAGTTTAGTTAACCATTTTTGGGGGAGAATACCAGACCCCCTACTGTGGCAATGTCTTTTGGACTGAACACGGAGAGTTGTCCTTCTGTACCTGACCCTTACACTGACTGTGAACAAATTCACTACAGGGCTCGAAATTCATTTTTGGGAATAGGTGCACTGCTGCACCCAACCTGAAAAATTAGGTGCACAAATTTTTTTTTGGGGTGCACCATATAAAACAAAACATAATTCCCAGATCTTTATGCACCTCTTCTAAGCTTGAATCTGAAATGGGAGCTAACGTCAAAATCTTACACAAGAACTACAATAAAAGATTTTATTATTTTCCTGATGCTTAGATGCCAAGAATATCCTGCATACTATTATTTAAAAAATGTACAAAAAATACCAACAAAAATATTTGGGTGCACCAGTGCACCCACAGAAAAAAATTGGGTGCACAGCTCCAAATTTGGGTGCACTAAGGTGCACATGCACCCAGTATTTCAAGCCCTGCACTGTATACTAAAGTGTTACAAACAGATAGATAGTATTTACATGCAAGAGGCATGAACCCAGTCCTTTCAAACTACCCTACCCTGATGGATAAATGCTGATTTATGCATTTCCAAAGATCATTAGCTATCCCTGGGGAGTCCAGTCAAGACAAGGGTGTCAATAGGACAGGTTTACAGTACATTAATCACAGTATGATAAATATGTATTATTCTGATGGACCTTCTGTGAACTGTCCAAAATTAACAGTATGTTTCTTTGGAAAAGTACAACAACCACCTATGCCTTGCTCAGAAGCTGAAACATTACATAATTTTTGATAAAATTCCTAAAATGTTCCTCATTTAGCTCAAAATGGCAAAAAGAGTATAAAACGCATGTAATCAGACCCCAGAATTATATTCAGAATTTGTAATTTAAAAAAGTGCTTTAGAATAAGATATTTATACGTTTTGCTACTTTTAGCTCCAGCTTGGATACATACAATAGGTTTGAACAAGGAAATAGTCACTAGACAAATTTCATTTCCTTGACTGAATATTTTCATTGTCATTGTATCATCAACATGGCAACACCATATGACGTTTTTTTCAAGGCTATGAGTAAATGCAAATAAACTACATGTAATTTTCTGTATGATGTAGTTTTATTTTCAGTATAAACTGGCAACTTTGGTTATGAACATCTAAAGAAACTGTTGTACATTTATCTCGAAAAGACATCTTCAAAGTCTTAAATGAGAAGTTTAATTTTCACTTTCAGTTTATAGTTTAGCCAGGCAGATACATTTTAGGACTAGACAAAAATACAACATAATGAAACACAATGGCTATTCAGAAAGATACTAAAACAAGTATTCAAAATTTATTGCTTATTTTTTCATCATTGCAATTTTTCGCAAGTGCACAGTCTGCTCACTGCATCATGGTTCTGAGAGACTGTTGGTTGCCTAGCAACAGGATTATGAACAGTTGACCTCATCCTCTAGGAATTTGGAACTGCAGGGGGGGGCAACCCAGACCATCTGACTAGGCACATGTATGTAAATAACAACAACCACTGACCAATAACAAACCATACCCAAACATGATCCAAACCAACAATAACAAACTTACAATGTAAACATGTTTTAAAAAAACGTCATATATAGATAAACATTCAAACCCCAAAAAATAACAAGCACAACATTTCAACCAAAAAAGTACAATTTAAGATTTCAATAAATATTTGTATTCAAAGGCTACCCTAATATTAAACATTACCTACTTTACACATTAATTCAGGCTTGAAATCCTTTTTTCTACAAACCTGCAGTTTTAGATAAAATTGAAATTTGCCTGCAACAGACATTTCACCTGCACCATTCAGGCTTTGAGAAGTATGGATCATAATTAAAACTGTTCAGAAACCATTACTGTTATTTTCATCTCATACTGCATAGGTTTTAACAGTCAATGTAGCAAATAAAAATCCACATACCACATACATTTGTATATACACTGTAAACCCAGTACCACTAGTACCTGAACAGCTCCATTTTTACCTGCACTAACCTGCATAGAGTATGCAAGTGGTATTTCGAGTATTTTTTCTGTATACTAGGCCAAGAGTTTAAAACTGAAAGTGAAACAACTGCTCATTTTGAACTTTTGTACCTATCAAAATTGTTTTCACAGGTTTGTATTGGAACCTTAAGTTGACCTTTGAGTTCATTCCACTTTCAGTTTCAAAGGAAAGAACATCTGACTATAAAGTATAATATAAGGTTGCATAATTAATATCGATACAACTAGTCTTTTCGGTTCAGTGCTTGCCACCATGCATAGCTACGTTCGACGTCAAAAGCTCTACACCATTAAACAATTAAATCTATACTACTTTGTTGTACACATGTTTGTCTGTTTGTTTGTTTTGCATAACCAGTAAACTGTGTTTAGGAATAACACATCAGTTTTGTACAAGCTGCATAAGACTTGGCTGTAAGGTTTGAACCATATATATGTCCCCTTCCAGTCAATATTATTAAAACCATGGTAAAATCCTAATTGATATCAGCCCTATAGCCTTGAGTTAACAACTTTTGAACCACTCACAGTCACACCAGAAAAAAAACTACTTTTTTTGATAAGTTCTTTTTTCGATGGGTTCTTTAATGTGCTCGAGGTGTGGCTCTCCTCAAAATGGGAACTCCGACTTTACATCCCATCTGAGAAGATAACCCAACCTGGGAAGCTAGGTCCTCATTTTCACCTCACTCAAGTGAGGAAATAGGTTTCAACTGTAAAGTGCCTTTCCCAAGGGCACAGCATTGGTACCTGCCAGGGGTTCGAACCCAGAACCTTCTATTACAGTATTAGCAGATACTACCCTAACCACAAGACCACCTCCACAATCTAACACAAAACATTGTTTATTTGTCTCTTCAGACAAACAAACATGTACACAAGTACACGTACATGTAACACCATTCTTCTTAGTCAACAATAACAAAGACAGCACGTCGGTAGAACGTACTGCGCCTGCGCAGAACCCTGGATTTTCGCGTTTTTGGTTGGCTTTTTGGTCAACATTGCATCAGAATTTTCACTGTTGCAGAGGATATCTTTTCAGACACAACATTTGGAAACTACTGTTGAAATGCTAACCTTATATGAGCGAATACGACCTTATATGAGACATTCTGCCAAAGTGCTATATACAATACATTACGGGTTCCGCGCAGGTGCAGTACGTTCTGCCCACGTGCTAACAAAGACCTTATAAAATGCTTTAAAGTTCTACTTCAGTAGAAAAACATGTCGGGATATCAGTTCAAGAATAAGAACAGTTTGAAAGAAGATACGCAAACAAAAATGTCCACTTTCTTGTTGCTTCTTGGTCTGAGGCTGACCACAATGCTTTCCACCTGTTCTTTGATGTCTTTTCTTGGGTGACAAACACAACTGACTTTGTATGAATGGGTTTCGGGGAACTACCATGGCATTACTGTTAGTATATAAGTACATCATGTATGTGTTTCTGTTTCTGAAATCATGGTTATTTTTCATCACTTCATTTTACAACAAAGCAGGATTTCTGCTCTCACAAAAAACACGTGAAACAGTGATATGACTAGATATAGATATAGATATATAATTTAGATAAATAGGCACTTAAATACATAGTGTTCTCTTCTTTCTTGGAACCTCTTAAAACAACATTAGTCAGAATTCAGGTTTCATTTATGAATTAATAAATCTTACTTTGTAGACCTACAACTTGTGATATGATATTTCTTCCTCTTTTGTACCTGATGTTTATAATAATGCTTCTTGGACACAAAAACAAGCAAATTTACTGTCACTATGTATGTCATTAATACTAGATGTGGAATTCAATATCATGCAGAACCAACATCTGATCGCGTGTTAGGGACTGAAGAACCTGATCTCTGGCTGTGAAATTATATGAGAAACCGAACGCGAGAGGGTACAGAATATGGGTGGGATTTGGAATTTTTCGCCCCCCACCCCCTTTTCGCCGAACTTCGACCAGGTCGATTTTTTGTTCAAACTAAAGTTCTTCCCTTTGACTACGCCACAAGTCGGGCTGTCTGAAAAATGCTAATTAGAGGAAGTTCTCTGTCTTTAGTGGGAGAGATAGTTGTGTGACTGAGTGAGGGAGGGGAGAGCGGATATGGCTAGGACAGAACGGCGGCTGGGTGCCAACTAAAATCATGTCCGGGCGAGCTCTAGCCGCCATCATACATACACGTCGTGTCACCCTCCCAAAACGCCGAGCTTCTAGAAGCTTGTCGGGGACCAGACGGTACTCTAGAGCTACGGTTCCAATCTTGGAAGACTCAGGAAGAGTTGTAAGACAAGGGGGAAGAAGAGAGAGAAACTGGGAGCAGACACTCACCTGTGAAACTTTGTCGTCTCACACAAGTATCACAAACGTGACCCCCGAGAGTTCGGTTAGGTCGGGCTGCGCCAGAAATTATGTTGAGCGAAAACTCGCCAGATAAACAGCTCTTTCCCTCGCTTTTCCTGTCAGGGAGAACGTCAGAGGATCACAGACGATGCCGCATTGGACAGGGGTTCGCAGCCCGCCCGAGTTTGGAGAATAACAACACAAATTTTGTCCAAACTATAGCAACTTTCACCTTCCGCCATGTATCAACCCCAGGAAGGGAGCACATCACCTACGTCACCATGCAAATATCCATCCGCAAAACACCAAATAAAGAATTTCTGCGATATGTTAAGTATTAAACTTAATAAAAGCTCCATAATATAACTCAAAAATATTTGTTTGTGAACATTTCATACATAGAGTCACGGAAAGATAACGGATAAGTTTTCTTGGTGGCGTTTTGTAGAACTATTTTTCGACGCACATTGTTCTATTTCCGTGTGGGTGACCAGTTCTCTCAGATCCTTCCGAAGTATGGTTCACGTGATTGGGTATTCTTGGAGTTCACTGAGTTCACTTCCTGGGTGCTTTGGGAAAATAAACTGGAATTGAACTAATAATCCAACGTTTATTTTTAGGAATTAACATTCCCAGTAAAACATACATCTATAGAAAAAACGAGTGAAATGTCCTTAGTACTATATTCTTCTCAGTAGTACAAGATTGCGACTTTGAGTTGAACACTTGCCAACATGCCCCATCCGCAAATACAATATGGCTTTGAAAAAGGGGATGTAACTATAAAATCAATACAAACGTATTTGCTTTCGTTATGTATTATTTTCCGTACTAAAATAGATGAAATATCTCACGCTTAACAAAATGTTTGACTAATACTATATGGCTAGGCAGGGCAGAATTGTAAGATTGTAAAATTATTGGCCTCCGGTGACTTAAAACTGTTTTTAATAGCCGGCTGGCATGCCCTACATTTCTAATTCAGTCAAGTTGAAAACATATATGGAATCCTTATTATATAAACCTAATGTATTCCATAATTTGTATCACATATTGTCATTTGAATACAATAGAGAACGAATGCCATTTTATAATAGAATGTGAACAGTGTGGCAAAAATGGTTGTCATTCATTCATGTTGATTTATCGCCATAATAGCGGTCTTTCATGTCCCATAAAGTGCTATATTTCGCTCATGAATGACTATACAGGTCCGGTTATGTGTAGTTAATCACATCAGCGATAATTGGCTGTGATTGGTCGAATGCGTGAATGGTGCGAAGGGGGTGATTTTCTGGTGCAGATAATGAATTTTTCTATCAAACACAGATATATTCACACGTGCACATTTATTGAGTTCATACTTGTGACACAATCAATGCAGAATTGTACGATTTGACTGGCAACAGTACGTAAAACTTATTAAAAGGCAATCAATAGCGATTTCAAGCCAGTAGAATTGGATTTTAACGTCAAGTTACTGGGCATTTTTTTTAATGTAGTACGTTTTACAACTTTCCAACATCATAGTCTGTGAGGCAAAATAAGATGTCACTGATGAAAAAAAAACAGTTGAATGTTTTGTAAAATTTGTATCGTAGACTGGTTTTAGCAACTTATTGGTGGTACCCAAAAATAAAGGGACACCTCATGTAGCTTGTTTTGGGACTACAGTATTTCAAACGCTTGAAGTATGAAATGATGACAAAAATGTGCCACGAAATGGCAGTAAATCAGACAGATTTCCCCATCCAAAATATTTTTTTTTGTTTTGTCGTCCTGAAATTGCATTAGATGCCTTTAACATCGATATAATAATTCATAGTTAGAAAGTATATCATACTTAAGAGCAGTGAATCCCGTATCATCCAAATAAGTGCATAGAAAGGAGATACAGATATCGAAAATGGAGATTACTTACAAAATATAGATGACATGACTTCAGTGTTACAAGCGAAACGGACATTTCTTATACTAGTAAGTTGTCACAACTACTATTAAAGCTGCATCATGTAGCAATTACGACGATATAAAAAGTGAAATTTAGTAAGTGGCTGCCAAAATATTGTTTGCGCCAGCCATAAATGTCAGAAATTAATGTGAGATAACTGCACAAATATACGTTGAAAAGTGGAAGTAACTTACGTATACAATCACAAATAATAAATCTTTTCATTGAAAGATTTCAAGTGTTGGTGCAAAAATGTTACATATTACCCCTTTAGGTATAGACTCCCAACTATTTCGTTACATGTATACGCAATTCACTATACACAAGTCTATCAATATCATATCTTCTATAATAGGATTTATCTCAATGGCAAATTTAAGTATTTTTGTACACATGTGACAAACCCTGCATGGTACACATGGGAAAATAAATGTATTACAGAATGCCTAAACGTTAGAAATTCCTTCAATACAAGTAAAAGCCATTTATCAATGCAGTGGTTTGACGAAAAATTCAAAACTATATTGGAAACCATTCTGGTATGTCGACCTCCTGGCTTCTGTCGCTTCATATTTTTTGTGAAAAACAAGAAATAACAAATTTAATTGGTGTGGCCCTATTACTACTACTAAAAGCTAGTACGTCGGGGCTTGGAACTACGCAAATTGATATCTTTTCCATCCATGCTCACATGACAAAACGCGTGTGCTGACTGTCTTTTTGTCATCATAACAGCATCATATTATGCACTGCAACAATATTCAATACTTATGATAAACATCTACTAGTAGACAATTATATCACTACAAAATCCTGGGCCTATTTGGGACCCTTGTAAGTTATCCCAGCTGCCCTGACAGTTGATGGGCAGGGGAGTGCCCTCCGGGTTCACCCGCGGCCACAGGGCCATGCAAATGAGCCAGCGGCGGAAATCCCCCTGCTTCTCCTGGTGTTCCCATTACATCACTATCAGACGGACTGTTCCACTTTCAGTAAAAAGGGGTGGGAATGAGAGGGTTACGCATGGCAACTAGACATGTTTTTAACAAAATGGCCGCCCGGAGTATCCCGATGCATGTTTTGCTGCTCAGTGAGTAGTTTTTGGAAGGTTTTTTTGTATATGGTTGATGACTAAGGTGACTAAATGTATCAAAAAGTTTGCAACTTGCTATGGTGTCATGAAAGAATTAAGTTAATAAAGGGAAAAAGTGGTTAAATTTCTGTGATTGTGTGATTTTCTTTCGAAACATACTAGCCCCCTCCCAGTCAGACGTAAACAAAG
>NW_017802713.1:4389710-4412813 GCF_001625305.1 Branchiostoma belcheri
TAGGCGTTTCCATCATGGCAGCCAGAGGAGCGGTAGAGGCAGCAAATGGACAGTGCAGGTATGCTGATGTCTGCGTTGCCTTTTCTTTCATCACCTTCCACTGAACATGAAACATAAACAAACACACACCATAATATATCTCAATCTTAATCTGTACAGGTCATGGAATATGAAAACCGGGACCTGTTTGCTGTCCTGAACAACTTAGACAGAAAGAAGGCCATGATGGGACCCAATTCAGCACAAAGAAGAGCAAACTTGCAAGGTTTGTCAGATATAGTATATAATTGAAACTGTACCAAAGCTCATATGATTGTAATATAGCAGCCACACTTTGTTTCAGCCTTCATCTATTCTAGTTCTGTTCCATCAAACCTTGTTTACTTGACCCATCTATACTGGCTTCTAGCTCTGTGCTGTAAATTTCACTGAGAAATCCGTATGAAGTAAGATTGTAATACTCTATACGAAGTAAAATAACAACAACTAAATTTCAACTTTTTTGACAGATGATCAGCAGACAGAGGGGCAAGATGATCAGCAGACAGAGGAGGAGGAAATTGTACAGGAAAGGGAGGATGGATATGAAGAGGAGGAAATTTTTCGAGGAGGATGATGACGAGGATGCATAATGCTTCTTTATATTCTCTATATTGTAAAAAAGAGCCTAATGTTGTGCTATATATATATATATATGCATGTGTGTGTGTGTGATATATGTGTATTTTCAATGTTTCACTCTAGTATTCATTTATGACTGTGATCTCCTCTCCTCTAAACTGTTGTGCTTACCTGTACATAGAGACATAGCTCGTACCTTTTTGGGTGGATTGTGTTCACAACTTCCCTTCTCAGAGAAAGGGTCAGCCATCCTTCGTCCAGATGCTGCGTCTCCTGTAAATATGTGTAGAAAAATGCAATTTGATGGATTGACTTGCAATTTAGTGTTTGTTCTTGCATTTGTGCAAAAAAGCAACAGTGCTTTACAATAGATATTTTCTTCTAGTATTGTTTCTGTTGTAAATAGCAAGCTATACCTTTGGGCAGCACTGTGATGGCCGAAGTCTCTCTGCGCGCTTGTGTGTGCACCTGGGGCATTCAGAATGGTCATATCTGACCACAGGCCTGTAGCCCCAGGTGACACGGACCTCTGTCACCAAGATGAGAGAGGATGACTTGAGCGGTTTCCGGTGCCATCCTCTGCCAAGCACTGCGATGAGCTCAGTTGGGTGGCAAGAGAATGTCTCTGGCTGTCCTGAGGGACCTGCCACCCAACCAATAATGTTCAGCGAACGAAAATGCTGAAAAAGTAAAATGCAATATTATGAGAATTGTAGTAGTGTATCATTCTTGTTATGTCAGATAATATTTCAACAATATCAGTGATGTAAACATGTGTTCTTAGTATGTACCTTGTCGAACTCTGTACGTGGGAAGGGGATGGTCAGGCTGGCCTTGGTGTTATATTGTCCAGCCTTGTGACTGCCCTCCCCTAGGGCAGTGAGGATGGCAGTTTTCAAGTACTGAATTGTACTTGAGTCCTCCTGAGTTCCCCCCCTGCCCAGAGCAGTGGCCTCCCTGTAGTGATGCAGGTAGGCCTCCAACTCTGGGTTCTCCTGGAGGGGGACCCAGGAGTGCTGCTGGCCAGGCCAACTCCCTGCCCATTTCACCTTCACCTGTAAATTGAAAGAAACATTATTATGTACAATGTATAGTGAAAGTTCCTTGTAATTACAATGGTTGATCATGTGTCAGTCAGATATGGCAAAGATTTCTTTATTAAGGTGACACTAAATTAGAAATGCATAAAGCTGCAAATTTACCGGGTCAACTTGAAGTATATGTTTTACGGCTACCAGTACATATTTCTTACTTGTCATAAGATGGTGAAGCTATAAGAATATATATAGATTACTACATACAGGGTACTAACTCTATATACTCTGGATAAAGATGACTGACATGCTCCTATCCCACATTGTGCCCACAAACAACTAAATTAGAATCAAAAACATACCACTATACTAGTGTAGTTTATCACTCCCTCAGTATATGAGGTTTGTATTTTTAAAGATGTTTTCAGAGATTCTTGTATCAGGAATACTCCAATTAGTAAACAACATAGAGTGAAACCTACCCAAGTTTCGCCTCTTCGTTTCTCCTCGGCAACTACATCTTCCACATTGTATAGTTTGGGTGGCTTTCTCCTAGCTCGCCTTAAAATCTTGCCAAACTCTTTTTCCCCCCAAAAGTCCTCCCCAAATGGAAATGTTGCCATTACTCTGTGTAGTGAGGTCAACTTGAGTTCGTCTCGTCTCTCAAGTAACGGGATACACGTGCGCGCAGGGTGACCTAATAGGGGTGACTCTGGAGGACACAGGTTGTCAGTCACCATGGTCCCTGAAGCCAGCTTAGGCCAAACCCTCATTACCGTATATGGTATTCCCGGGCAAGGACGTCATGTATGAAATTAGCTTCCTTGGGCCGGCGGTACTGGGGTTACTGGGCCGGTGGATCATAGTGCCAATAAATTTTATTACCTTCACACAGAAGGTTACGTTTTAGCGTTCGTGTTTGTGTATTTGTGTGTGTGTGTGTGTGTGTGTGTGTGTGTGTGCGCGTGTTGTGTGTGTGTGTGTGTGTGTGTGTGTGTGTGTGTGTATTTGTGTATTTGTATTTGTATGTGTATGCCACTGTGTGTAACAATAACTTAAGGACTTTTGATGGATTATCTTGATTTTTGGTAGATGGGTAGGTCTTGAGGACACCTCAAAATGATATATGTTTTGTCCCCTTGCGGCTTGTTATGGTACTACAACGGAACTTCCGGTTTTTGATATCTGATGATCTGGACATGCTAGGGTCACACATTTTGGATGGTAGCTTCAAGTGTAATCGATCGGGAAGAAGTGAGTTTGGATCTACCCGTTTGTTCTGGAACTGCAGGGAGTTACTTTCGTTAATATTTGGGGGAGGGTAACTCAAGAATAGGTTGATAGATCGCGTAGTGATTTTGGTTTGAAGGTAGCTTGACATAATTAGATTACAACTCAACTATGCCCATCAGGATCTAATTTCCAAATTATTGAGAAAATTCTATAAATCTGCTGCGTTCCATGATAGAACTATTCAAAACCTGTGACAAATGTAATTAGGAACTAGAGAAACATCGGTAAATAGTGATTATGTAAATGAAGACCTAATTTGCATTTGGAATTAAGTTGGAATTTGGTTATTTGCATAATCATCGAGAGACGTTTATAATTCTTCAGCGGTATAATTTACCATCATTTGGCGAAGGTATGAGATCGCGGCACTCTAGTTTTGATCATTTTTCTGTAAGTTTCCATCACAACAACAAATATGTTATTTGATCACCACTTCCCGGAAGTCTGAAATCTCAGATTTTTTTGTTACTAGTAGTTTAGTTATTGGCGACGCCCCAGGGGCGGACTCATTTATTAGACTATGCTGTTCAGCATGCTGTCCCTGATATGTTTATACCCCTGGCGGATATTCCTGTTCATGAGGCCGTATATAATCGGGTTCAGCGCGCCGTTCAGAGCCATGAGTACCTGACCTACAGTAAAAGCTTCGGGTGGGACTCGGCTGGAAAATATCACCATCACTATCAAGGGCATGCTGCAGACTGTGTACACAGCGAACAGTATCATCATCATTCTGGTGATCTGCCTTTCGGCGGCGCTGTTTTGAGGACTGCTGCCCTGACCGACACGATTCTGTCCCTCAGCCGTACCTGACACAGACGGGCCGTCCTTGGTTGAAGAAACTAGCTTATTGCAAGCGCCCCCCTCCCTCCGCTCTTCTTCATCACATGATGGTGGGGTTTCCCCATGACTGTGTTCACTTGTACCTGCCTGATCTGTCAATGAGCGGATGCCCTTGGGTTCCTCTAGATCACTACACTTCTTATCCTCATCACCAAACACGGAACTCTGATCCCCCATCGAAACACTGTCTTCCATGTTTCTGGTTGAATATGTCATGGTTTTGGTGGATGCAGTCCCTACGAAAGGACCTGCTCCGTCTCTGGTACGATTAAAGCTTGCGGCCAAAGTGTTTGCGTGAGCGCCTACTCGCTTCTTACTCATCCTCACGTGGTACAGAATGAGCGCGTACGAGATTATGGTGACTATGAACGGGGCCATGAAAGAAACCACGGTTGGCAGCATCTTTCCCCATTGATTAGTAGACGCTCCCATCCCGCAGCGTTTCAGCTTTGGGTTCACCTTTACTTCTTCAACAATGTGTATAGGCAAAGCTGAAAGGAAAGGAATCAGCCATGTGAGGGAGAGCATGGAAAACAGCACACGTTTAGACTTCAGAAGTGTGCTGCTAGTACAGACCATGAAGTACCGCTGTACTGCGATACACGCCATGTGACAGCTTGATACCCCCCATAGGACTACAGTGGCATAGGCCTGAAGCCAGCACAGCGCCCCTGGCGGTTCCCAGCCGGGATGCAGGAAAGCATGGATCAAGAGAGGGGCGCCGAAGCTAGAAGAGATGATGTCTGCACAGCTGAGGCTGACCAGAGGGGCGTTGACCAGCTTCTGCAGGACTGGGCGTGTCCAGATGACGAGGATGGTGAGGAGACAGCCAATCAGAGTCGCCGCGATAATGACTGTAGGCAATGAACATCATAATTTATGATAATTTGATGACGTCATTGGTGCACATCGAAGATGGCATACCATATCATTAGCTCTTGTGGGTCCAGATTATTCTCCTTAAAATTTCATTGCTACTTCGTATTATTACATAGTTCACATAGTCAAGTCAAAGTTTATTGCACAACGATTGTCACGGGTAAAATGTATGGCAAATAATAAAGTTACTAGTTGCTATGAGTCTATTATAATTCTACATACATGTATATATGGTCAACGGTTATATTACATGAAACGTTCATATGAACGGCTTCAGTCCATTTGCATTGTATCTTAGGCTGTATCTTGAGAACTGTATTTTCAAAAATTTAACATTATGCACTCACAAACACACACGCGCACGCACCCAAACGAACGCGCGCGCGCGCGCGCACACACACACACACACACACACACACACACACACTCTGCATCGAAAACATAACCTTCTAGGCGAAGATAATTACAGACACATACTTCCCAGGATGATAACGACGACGTAGATCCATCCACTTATCTCCATTGAGACGTCTGTCCCCGTCTTCATACTGATACTGCTATTATCTGTATACAAAGAGATAAAAGGATAAAATATAAAACTTCATTATATAACATTAGGACGATGCAAAATGTCAATTTCGTGGTCATTTCTTTACAAAGTAATTTGAATCAATCCTACTTTATTAAAAGTGAATGTCATTAAGGAAGTAGAGGTGCCAAAATATGACACCCGGCCGTTACGACTGTGTTAAAAAGCTGGAAACACTAGCTGTCACACATGTTTGTTTACATTCTGGATTTTGTGGTGGTACCACAAACTGAGTACGCCTCGTGTGGGCTGTTTTAGCGCCAACCAGAAATCACTCCTTCTAATTCAAATGTACAAAATGCTGTTGCCGCTCTTTACGACTAAAGATGAGACAAATCACGGACATCATCATTGCTTTCTTCACTTGCCCACTACACTTACTATGTTTCACGAAAAATGTACCGCAACATTAGGTTTGGTTGATGACTTGGAAGAAATTATGGCCGCGGGTTGGATTTCTCCCCCAGAAAAGCGGCTGTCGCCTGCGAAACAAAAACTTTAAAAAGCAGCCTAAAACAAGTCAAAAATTAACCGAAGCCCAAACCTCTGCTTGGAGATTATAGTTGAGTAAAAAATATTATTACAAAAAAAGCCTGATAAGTAGCCAAAGCCGAAATCTCTTCTTGGAGAGTAAGGATGGCGTAAAAAAGATACGAGTACAAAAACGAACGCTTAAAACACATTCAAAATCAGCCGAAGTCTCTGCTTAGAGAGTAATATATTTGTGTTCAAAAAGATTAAAAGAAAATGTTTTACCAACCTTAAAACTCGGCTGCTGTCGGTTCAAAGTGGAGGGTAATCAGCACCTTTTGCAGGAGCTGTATTTATACATGTACTTAGAGAGGCTTTCTGCACTCGACATGGGGCAGCTAGAACCAGCAAATATCAGAGACTAGTGGCAGTCGTGGTCTGTATGTTGAACTTATGAATACAATGTCTCCAGTTATTATTTTTTTTATAAATGTTCCTTTTCATTCACGTTGTCATGACTACTTGTATATAAGTGTGAAATGACGCCCGAACACCGGAACCCAATCATACGCCACTTCAAATGATACTAAAGAAATTAAAAATACATCGTATCTCTCATATAATGCAAGGGTAATACCCATTCTGTATCTGTAGCTGTATTTGTATACCCTTCAATTCTGCACACCAGCTTAATTTTGATCCATTGTGCGTGAACCAGGCACTCAATTTTCGCTTGTTTCTCGTCCCTCAGGAAAGCAGTTTCGAAACAAATTTCTTTTCAGATGCTTAGGCCACAGCAAGTAATTTTTATGGATGACATTAGTACGCGCATTAATTTATCGCCTGAAAAATAAAAAACAAGAAATTTTGTTGCCTTCTGACAGTGGTCAACATGCCAAAAATGGGCAAAGATGTCTGCTGCCATGCCGGAAGGTGAATGGCAAATAACTATGAAGAGAGGAGACAAGACAAGGCTCTGATTTAATGTTTTGTTTCTTACTTTGATGCAGTGATATGTGATGCTGACTGTGTATATGTTATGTTCCCACTGAATAAAAACTATTTGTACAATGATTGAGTCAAAATTTAAAAATGTAGGAACCTTGTTTTTTTCGGCCCGTCTTGTTTTTTCTTCGGCCGCTCGCATTAGATTTGGAGTCTGCGGAGGATGTCATCCATAAAATTTACTTGCTGTGGCCTTATATAAAGAGTTTCTACCATCGTTGAAGTCTCTTCTTTTGTTGACGTCAATCCAAATAATAATACTTGCATGCCATGGTAACCAAGCATTTCCACTGAGGTGTTGTAAGAAACGTTACCTAAGAAATTTATCTCGATCATGGTTGATAAAATGACATCGAAATATCATGTTTGCTACAAGCTGAAACTGTCTCTGAACTTAAAAGCTTAAAATTGTATTGTTTGTATGTGATATACCCTGGCATGTTCTCTGTCTATTTCACCAATTTCTACTCAAAATGGCTACACTCATAAAGCTAAGGTCCCAATTACGCCGGTGCCCGTCGGGGATGTAGCCCCGGCCGGCCCCGGCCGGGTTCAGGAGTCGAGCTGGCATCGGCTGTCGTGGTCACAATTAAAAATTTCCTTCAGTAGCATTTTGTTAGAAATTTTGTCACCCTCTTTGGTCGGTATCCGGCAGGCACCCGGCAGGTACCCAGCAGATTCTCTGACGATGTCTTGTATTGACCTATACGTAATGCAGAATTCACGTATTTGTTGTGATCATTTGATCTGTGAGGTCACACATTTTACCCGGGTTTACGAAGTACACACCTTTATTCTGTTCATCTGGTCTGTGACGTAAGAAATGTGTCCCGGTGGAATGCCGGCAACCGGAGGGGTACCTCTCGGTGTTCTCACGATGAGGTCACGGCGTCTCTTTGTCAGCGGGGCCCGGGTAGAATTTAACTCAGAATTAAATTCTTATCGGGGCCCCGACGGGCCAAAAAATAGCCCGGTAGCCGCAGGGTGCCCCGCGGGGCCACGTCGGGGTCCCGCCCGAAAGTAGTAAATAACAGCCCGGGAACTACCCGCCAGGGCCCCTTTTCCCAATTGGGACCTTAGCTTAAGGCAGCCATCATTATATGCTTTAGAACCTGTTTTTGTCGATGAATCCATAGGTTTATAGTCCTAATAATGAGCCTTTTTATACTGTACTACGGAAATTTCCTCGGACAAAAACAAACAAAAACACCATGCAATCCGGCATAACTCAAAACAACATGAAGACACGTAATTTCTGTTACATACAGATATACCATGTACAAAATACTGAATGGACAGTCATGTCAACATTTATTGGGGGCACAAAAATATATTTTGCTGTAAATATGACTTTTCTTGATAACGCGTTATAAACATTGTCAACTCCACTCTAAGAAAAACGATTTTCCCAATCATTATAATTATCTATTTTTCACCCAGTCTTAATGTATTATTTGTACTTAATTGTTGATTCCATTGCTTGATCACAACATTAGCCTATTTGAAAATTAGCTGTTTTAATTAGGTGCAATAGTATTATGTAATTTTTATTGGCAATTTTAGGCATAAAATTGTTCATGGCATAATGCCTTTTAACTTCTATATCTACTATAAAGGTTCAGGATTATCTGGACATTACTTCTATGTTTTACAAATTGGAACAGAATGCAATGGGTACTTGTATTTACTAAGAATGATATAGCCATACCAGGTGCCACTAGTTGACTCTGATCTTCGACAAGTCGAAGTTGTATGTGTTGTTGATCAGTGAAAATGGTATACTTGGCTCCCTAGCGACGTGCTATGGTATTGCAATAAAACTTCTAGTCGCAAATTCTCGTGATTTGGGCAGAAATTTTAAATGGTAAATATCCATTGTGCTTGAGCAGAAGTGACCCCCCCCCCAGCAACTTGTTTTGAAGATGCAGAAATTGTGTTGTATCGTTTAAGGAGAATAACTCAAGAACCGTTTGGCGGGGACACCATAACTTAACTAGCTATAGAGTATAGACACCCGCGGACATTACAGAAATAAATGTGCAATTCCTAAAATTGCCCTTAAAGGCCCATTATGTAACTTTACTGTCAACAGACACCCCACTGGGAGGTAGGCCACACCACTGGCAGTGGTCAACCATATGTACGGTGTGGCCAGAGCTTTGAATAGAAGATTTTTCAGTTTTCTACCAAGCTTGTATGGAGCAAAGATGTTGCATTTTCTATTGCTGAATATCGCTCTGGAATATACTAAAGGGTAAAGTCAACTTACTATGCAAAAAAAAAACCCTGGAAAATGTACTTTTTGTATTGTCAAAAAGTTACATAATGGGCCTTTAAATGGGCATATAATATACTATTAGGCTTGCCACAAATCCTGAGGCCACCGCACAGCTACATTTTGATAAGGCCATATATTCCAGCCATGATGAATGACAGAACTAATAGTGCGATGTTAGCGGACGTGGTGACCGCCGCCCCTCGGCACCCACGCCACATGTTCCCCGCCAGCCTGGTGACGTCTGCTCCCTCAGGGAAGCCGTTGTTAGCGACGATGTCCCTGTAGACACCTGCGGACTGTTTGGCTGTTCGGGGTCTGTTGGGGTCGTTGAAGTCGACGTAGTGCAGCCCGAAGCGTTCTGTGTACCCTCGGGCCCACTCGAAGTTGTCCATCAGGGACCAGGCGGTGTAGGCTCGCACCTTTACTCCGTCCTCGGAGATAGCTGCATACATGTACATATGGGCGTTAGGCCACACCAATGCCTTCAAAAATCAACTAAAAATTAAGGTGTCCAATTATTAAAAAAAATCGTATTTCCCAAGGACTGTCGTAGAGTAGAACTCCTGGCCACCATGGAGTTAGAAGTTCTAACCCCATGCTGCATCGTTTATCTGACGAAAGTTGACGAGTTCGACCGAAAATTTACGCTGAATTATGTCCTTGTGTTAGAACAAGCTTGAACTCTTTAACAATGTATTGATAGATGGATAAACTGTAACAACTTGAAAGGCCGCGTGATGGGGCGTTCGTTAACCGTTTGGACAGAAATATGAGCATTTTGGCGTTGATTCAGAACCCGAATTTCAGAAAAACATGAAGCGGGTGAATCCGAAAAAAATCGGTATATACGTATGGCCTTAACACCTCTACATTATATATTAGTCCAATGAATTTCCGACAACAAAGCACATTATATCCAGTGATGAACACCAAACATATATCAGTACTTACCCTTCAAAACCTCGTCGATGTAGGTTATGTAGTAACAGATGCGGTTCCTGTCCTGCATGACAGGGGGCGTGACATCCCCGTCAGACCGCCCGTTCTCAGTCACCAGCACCTCGGGATCACCATAGTTCAGCTAGAAATGTTTCAACCAACATTTTAGAGATTAATGAGAAGAGATTTTTTCCGTAATTTTGGCAAATTTCAGGCACGGATTGGTTTCTGCATTTTCCGACATGCATCCCTTCATTGCGATATGGCCATGGCCCATGGGAATGATATCAGGTTACTCAACTGATGCCAAAGTTTAGCGCTTTGATAAATTAGGCCACAGCAAGTAATTTTTATATATGACGCGCATTAACTTTCGCCTGATTTTAGAAAAAAAAAGAATTTTGTTGCTCTCTGACAGTGGTCAACATGCCGAAAATGGGCAAAGATGTCTGTTGCCATGCTGGAAGGTGGATTGCATATAAATAAAAAGAGGAGACAAGAGAGGAGACAAGAAAGAGAGGAGACAAGACAGGGCTCTGATTTAATGTTTTGTCTTTTTCTTTGATGCAGTGATGTATTTCATTCCTTTTATATGTGATGTTGGTTGTGTATATGTGACGTTCCCACTGAATCAAAACTATTTGTACAATGATTGAAAACGTTTATCTTTCAAAGCTGTTTCAGTAACAATAAATAATGGATGTTATAATACTAGTTGGCAGTAAACTTAGCACAATGTAGGTATCATTTCTTGTTCAACAAGGTTTATGATGTCAAAATTTGAAAATGTAGGACTCTCTTTTTTTGGCCCGCCTTGCTTTTTTCGCCCTATCGCATTCGATTTGGAGGATATCATCCATAAACTTTACTTGCTGTGGCCTTATGACATGTACAGAGATTATGACTCTACCTTGATAAAGTTGAGTAGCCTGCGGAGTCCCCAGGGAACTTCATACAGCCACTGAGACTGAGCTCTGGTCCACTCAGGTGCCGTGTACTGTGCCACGTCCCTGTCGTTCGTGTACCCTGGTGCCTACAGCAGAACATATACAATATAGTATGAATCTTCATTGCATATTCCTGCCCAGGTAGCTATATATATATCTATATATATATATATATATATATATATATATATATATATATATATATAGACTAAATGCATATGTGACCAAAGGTATCATGAAAGTCCATCTGTGTTGGTAGTAATCATAGTAAAACATTGAACTTCATTCCAACACACAGTTTACAGAGAGATCAAATTTTCAGCGACCACTGTTACCTTCACCATCACGGGAAGTCCTCTCTCGTCTGGGATGGAAGTCCGTGAGAAGTCTACATCGTCAACATAAAGCCATAGTGTATAGGTAGGACCTTGGACAATTCTTTACCACCATATATGCGAGGGGTGTTCATCCGGTATAGAGATGAAACCTCCAGATCCACCAGACAGAGCACTTTGGACAACCTCATCATACCGAGGCCCCAACTGGAAGTGTACAGGCGGTCACTGAGGTACTCGGGGGCGACTGTGTGGAACTCCTTGCTACCACATGTACGAGCAGCCCAGTCATTGGGAACATTTAGAAGTATGATAAGGAACTTGGACTGATAACGGACTGATGATTTACTATTTATTTTTGTATTATATTTTGATTTGCACTTTGTTTTGATTTTGTATTATATTTTGGTTTGATTTGTAATCCGTGACCCCGCCCTCACCCTCGACCTTGTTGAAAAGCGGTCATTTGTAACCGAACAAGCTTTCGAGTTTAAATAAAGGCTTACTTACTTCATCAGGATAATTAAGGTAGCAGAACACAGTATTCCTCCGCGACCCCCGGAGACGATGACGTAGGGATAAGAAATGTGTGCGACAAACAGCTTGCACCGCTTGTACACAGCCTAACGTGGATGACACCGGGACATACAAGTTACCGTATGGTACCATAATATGTCGGCTTTGATATCGCATAATTGAGATTAGGAAGGCTGCTCGATCGGCGTATAAATGCGCGTGACCTTTTCGCTGCCTGCCATGGTGAGTCGGCTGCAGTTCCGGTGCGCTCCGCAGGAGGCCATTTAAAAGAGGTCGGCATAATGTCAAAAAAACGATAACTTTTTACCTCCGGGTAGGGATGTATATCCCGAGCGCGGAGGTTTTGTGAGGGAAGACGAAAATTGCGTTCGCAGCCGTTTCTCGCGTTTGGGTGGACGGATATGTCTGGGACTTGGTATACGTTTTGCTGTTGGGCTGTAGATGGTGCACGTTGTTTTGGTTTTTTAGTATGTGTGTTTTAGTGCGTCAAAATGATGCGTTTTGAGAGCGTATGGACACCCCTTGTGTGTGAAAGTGGTTCTGTCTTCTGATTTTCGGCGTGTATTAAGTGTCGCAGGCGTCGTCCACATCTGGTGAGAGGGGTGTCAGGTATCGAGGAAAAATATTATCGCAGTTGTATCTCGCGTTGGGGTAGACGGGACCCATGGAAATCCAGCTCGGTACGCTGACTTTCGGGTACCGCGGGTTATTTTTATCTGGCTCGAACATCAAAAAGGGCGCATAGAAATTGTCCCGAAAATTCTTTTAGAGTCTAATCACCCTTTTTTTGATAGGATGTTGCTTAGTAGTCGTAGAAAAAACGTAGAAAGCAGCGAAAATGTGCCTCTTCGCTGATAAAGAAATTCTGTCACTCTGCCGGCGCGATATCGCTTATCCAATCGAAACGCAGGTCATGTGAGGTGAACCAATGAAAGTGTAGATCGCGCGCTGCTATTTACATATCAAAATGGTTCTGTACAGCGATGTGGAGAACACGTTTTTGCCAAGTTTTTTATCCCGGAATTTTCATAGTTTTGACTGATTTTTTTGGCACGCCGTGATTACGCTACAAATGACACACTAGAGGAGACAACAGATGAGTGATCATTTTACAATCGACAAGAACTTTTGATGAATGAAACAGGAATGAAACCTTGCTGATTGCGATTTGTTTTCGAAAATATTATTTTGTCTCGTGTTTGTAACGTTCGCTCAAAATGAGGTTCTAAGTTTTAACCGTAACATGAAAGATATGAACACGCTTCTGTGCATGTTTTGATGTGGGTTTTTTTGACGCGATTTGAACTAGTGTGGGATAAGTGGGGAGGGATGGCAGCCGCGGGGGGAAGTGTAGCGGCTTGATAAATTTTCGAGAGCAGGTTCCGCGCAATGGAGTTGATTTCTCACGCGGCCGTTTGTGTAGGTGTTTGTTTACATTATCGCTGGTCGCTGAGGGTCGGGCAGCCAGATTCGCCACGGGATGCCCCCTGTCCTTTCTATTTTTGGGCTCCAGTCGGCTAGGGGGATTAGTGATTTCACAGATCATTTAGCCAATTACAAACATTTCGAAACTTTACGAAAAATTGGTATTCGCGTGAACACACACACACACAGATACCATTCACTAATTTAAAGAACAGTCCCAACATGCACCCAACATTCTGCAACATACATTACAATACCCGGAGGTACAAAATCTACGATTTTCCTTGTTGTACTTTTTTGTTATTTTGTACATCGTACCCTATATTTGAACATATTTGTTTCTCGTGCTTTTCTATGGTACCCTACTGTATTTTTATCCGAGTCGATGTCAGTCACTTTCCCGTCACTTAACTATAGAAATCCCCATAGGCGAAAAACTGTGTTCTGCTACCTTAATGACCAATCACTTCACAACGTGATCTCGCGAGAGTTAATCGGTGATCACGAGAGATCACGTTGTGAAGTGATTGGTCATTTATTATCCTGATGAAGGCGACAGTGGTCGCTGAAAATTTTATCTCTCTGTAAACTGTGAGTTGGAATAAAGTTCAATGTTTTACTGTGGCCAAAAGTAGTCTAGAGGATATAAAACATGGAGTAGTATTGAATACTGACCCGCTACACTCTAATGCTAAGTGCTAAAAGTCTATACAACAATACAATATACTAATCATCTACTGTTAGTCGCCGTTTCTTCCCTCTTTCTGAAACATTTGGAGACAAAAATACATAATATGTCCACTATACATTAATTCCTACATGGCATTTTAAAAGTGTCCTGCTTTGACATTTTCTTACATATCTTGTGTAATTGTGAAGTTTCGAAACGCGCTTGGCGTTCATCTTCATATAATGTTCAGTCGAGTAAATGTATCTCGTTTTCAGCCTGCCGGATTCTAGTACTAATGCGAAGTTCACACATGGCTTTGCGATGTTAGAAGGTTTTTTTTTCAATATTAGAAATCAGGGATTTCAAACATCCGCGGACTTCCAGTTTAATTCCATACTTATTCCCATATCTCAGCAACCTTACATCTAGATGGGCTAATATCGTAAACTATAGGTAAAAATGATGGAAGACATACAGTATATGTAGTGGCCATCGAGGGCCCCTAGGGGATTAATCCAATTCTGCAGAATTCCCCAGTCCCCAGAATTCTACAGATTCAATGGCTGGCTCCAGTTCCCAGAGTTCTCCAGAATCTGGCTTAAGCTTGTTCTCATAATTCTTACATCATTTTTACCTATAGTTTACGATATCAACCCATCTAGATGTAAGGTTGCTGAGATATGGGAATTAGTCCGGAATTAAACTGGAAGTCCAGAGTAAATACACTAGAGGCTGTTCTACACACATACCGCGCCGACGACCACGTTATCCTCTATGATCCGTGTGGTGTAGTGGTTCAGGCCGAAGAAGTCGGAGGTTCCTCTGATGAAGTTGACCTCCTCTTGTGTGAACTGTGGCAGGCGAGACTCCCGCAGACCCTCCGCCTGGCTCTTCGCTAGCATCTGCGGGAAATATTATATAATATAATGTATAGTCAGTATAACCGCCTTTCCGCGTAACACACCAGCTTCGCGGGCACGCGGCGCGGCGGCAGCTGGCTACACTTAACAATGCCTCTACCACTGTACTAGGTGACAGCGAGTTCCACTCTGCGATAGTTCTAGGAAAGAATGAATTCATGAACGCCTCAATCCTTGGTTGATAACTCTGGTACTTGAAGGTATAGCTAGCTATTTCTTGTTCTCTTCTGGGTTGGTATTAGGTACTTAGTGATTGGGACGTCCACCAGTTTATTAGTCATCATGCATAGTCTGGACATTTTTCTTCTGTCTTCCAGTGACACAAACTTTATTAGACCACAGCAAGTAAAATTTTATAGATGACATCTGCCACAGACTCCAAATCTAACGCGATAGGGCGAAAAAAACAAGGCGGGCCAAAAAAAAGATTCCTACAGTTTCAAATTCGCTTTAATTCACAATTAAGCTTGTTTAACAAGAAATGACACCTATATCGTGCTATGTGTAGAGTCAATTCCGCGTCACCGAGTGGGTTGTTATTGTCATTATTTAGAAATGTTTTGAATTCTTTGTAATTGTTTGTCTATGAAATTTCATTATTTGGAAATATTTTGAACATCTTGTCAATATTCTAAATAATTCCCTGGTTTTCTAAAACGTTTGAAATATTCCTGATGTGGAATATGACATTTCCAATAGTTTCTAAATATTTCTAACAGCACTCTACCATTTTTTTACCATTATTTCGAATTATTTCTAACATTTTGTAAATAGGTCAGTGGGATGGGAAGGAAGTAATTCACACATCCCTGTGAAGTACAGGGTAGACTGCCTGGGTGTCAGGCATTGATGCCTTACAACAAAAGAGCCACCAGTGTCCAACAGTGAAATCTAAAAATATACAGAAGAATACAGAAGAGTAGGATTAGCACCTACTTTTATGGGGGCAATTACCCACATCTACCATTTTTCATTTGTTTGAAATAGTTCTAAATATTTCGAATAGTGAAAGAAACAAATGGGTAGTTCAAATTTATTCTAAATAAAGACATCTTTGTACAGTCACTTTCAAAATGTTTCAGAAATATATAAATGAATTCAAATATATTCAAATTTTCATTTTCAAAATTTTGAAAAATTTAGAACTTTTGTTACTAGGGTATTCTTTTCTTCTAAATAATTCAAACGTATTAGAAACATGGAGAAAAAAACCCTCTCGGTGACGCGGAAGACACAAAATCAGGCGAAAATTAATGCGCGCCCTGATGTCATCCACAAAAAATACTTGCCGTGGCCTTACCTGGTAAACAACCTGTGTAGCTCCCCTACGTGCTGTGTCCGCCGGCTACCCAGCAGCCATGGGCCGCCTAACTTATCTCACCTATACCCCGGGAACATTGACGAGCCCAGACATATTTCTGGCTCGTCTGGTAAACTTTAATCTAAAAGAATTAAATGTGTCATTTATCTATTTCGATTTTCTTGATCATTTTCCGCTTTTGTGTACAAAACTGGTGTGTTACGCCTAAAGTCGGTTTATCGGTTATGCGAAACAAACAAGCAAACAAACAATTTATTCACAGCTCGAGTTGCAGCGAATCTACCCGTATATTTCGTTAGATCTATAGGTGTATATTTCAACCGCAATAAATAGTTTATTTGACCTGGTGAGTGCCGTTGTGCGTTTTACATGTATATTGAAGCAGCCCATGTTTACACGCAGTTACTGAGTAACTTTCAGTTCTTTCTCATGTTCGCCGAGCGTTGTTAACGTTGTTAGACGTAATCTTCAACAGATCATAGGTCTGTCAAGGTCCGATACTAAATCTGCCTTATTATGGCTGAGATGTTGGTCAAATTCACCTTTTGCACAGTGACAAAATACCTATCTAGAATAACAGGTATTTTCAAAACAACATTCTATTAGGGATTGTCCACTACATGATTATATACGCACACAGCCGTTCAACCTCCTTTTTGCTTGCTCAACGGAATTTGTTACATTGTTACAAAAGATAAATTCAATTTCATTCTAGAAGGCAATAACCTTTACTAGCATTCGTTGATATATTTACCTATTTGTACACAGTAACAGTACTGTTACTGTGTACAAATAGGTAAATATATCAAAGAATGCTTAGACCTTATTAGACCAAGTAGTAAAAGTTAATCCATCTTTAGTCTTGTACGTAGCACAATTATTTTGTACCTACGTGTCTGTCTGTATGTCTAGTTAAGGGCCTTACGAAAGTCGCTGTACTTTTGTTGTGTCAACAATTAAAATTAAGTTCTTCTTCTATCTCTGGGTCTATGTTTTTACAGACATTTGGAAGAAAACAACGTTCAACTCACGGTCTCCTTCATGACCGCGGGATAGTCGCCTGTCTCGCTGTAGATGGGGTTTGCGAACCAGCCCAGGTAGAACTGCAGGAACCGGTCGGCGGCCATGACGTCTGCCGCCCGGTCAGGGTCCCGGGGTTCCGCCCAGTCCGAGTTGAGCGTGATGCTGACCTGTCCACTCTGGTCTGCTCTGAAGTTTCTATCGTAAGTGTGCCACGCACCTGCATGGGCCTGGCGCAGGAAAAAGTGTTGCTTCTTTTAATTTTTTTTGAAAAAACCTTATTCTACAAATCAACAGAAATAACCCAAGACAACAGTAAAATAAGTGTACACACACACTATATTAAAATAATATATTACATACTATCCATTGAAAGTTCTGTAACATATTTTCTGTAATGACTGAATGAATTATTGTGTTTTCGAGCAATGTTTCCTTTAATGGATCTGAGATGGTTGACAAAGGAAACAAATTTATGCATAGAATAATTGTGGTTTTTGACTGACGGTTTTTAGAAATGTATACTTTACTTGAAAAAGTGTTTACAATTACATGTACAATATTTTGGCGCCTTTCGACGTCGATGGACAAAATCGGCCACAAAAAGATTTTTAGAAAATTCAAAAAGTAGCTTGTGGACAAAGAGAACGTGTGATAAAGTGAGTATGATGTATAATCATTATTATACTAGTGCGTGCCCACTTAAATGTCTGCTTCACGCTAATATGCAGATAAAAGATTATACAAGGCATTGCATGAGGGATATCTGATAAACAATGATCACCATGCCAATAGTGCCTGCCGGCCTGCCTTAAAAAGAAAAGTAGCTCTTTGATTCTTGCATTGAAAGCTAAGAATTAACACGGTGGAATTAAACTAAATAGTTTGCGTCCAGAAAAGTAAGTACTTTAGTACCTTCAGTATGTTGTGTGCACAGAGGTAAGTAGAGTTGCGCTCGTCCTGTATGCCCGGAGCGTGCATTCCTAACCCGTACCCCACATAACACACCGCCCAGGGCTCGTTAAACGTCAGCCAGTACCTCACCCGGTCACCGAACGTCTGGAACGCGAACGTCGCGTAGTCGTTATAGTGTTGAACGACGCCCTCGCTCACCCACCCTCCGTACGTGTCTTGTACGTTCTGTGGAAGGTCCCAGTGGTAAAGCGTGACCATCGGAGTTACGCCGTTACGTACGAGCTCGTTGATCAGATTATTGTAGTAGTCAACCCCAGCTTGGTTGGGACCGCTTGTTGAGGTGCCATCGGGGAAGATGCGGGTCCACGAGAGAGAGAAGCGGTAGTACCGCAGACCCATGCCCGTGATGAGCTGCACGTCTTCTCGGTACTTGTTGTAGCTGTCACAGGCCACGTCTCCGGTGTCCCCGCGGTCTACCTTACCGGGTGTGTGGGAGAACCTGTCCCAGATGGACTCGCCTTTGCCGTCCGCGTCCCAGCCGCCCTCGATCTGGTAGGACGCCGTGGCCGTGCTCCAGATGAAGCCGTCGGGAAACCTGCCCGGTCTGAACGCGTCTCTGTTGTGGTCGTACGCGCCATAGTCGTACTGAGCCCCGCAAACAAGCCCAAGAAACAAAGACGTGGTCATCAATAGAATCAGCATCGTTCTTCACAACTTAGGCATCGTAGTTTGTATTCCGTTACAAGAGGGTACGCGTTTTGGTACCTATGTACTGCCCCACGATATCTCAGCTCAGGTATTTAAACAATATGCTCTGGGCCATGGGTCGTCTCAAGATATAAAAATTTCCAACTTCGATCACAATTCAGCATCGTATACTGTTTCATATTCTAGATTTTTACTTTCTTGCTATGCTATATTTAAACTGAACTGTTACCTTCCGTGCGCGTTTTTAATCATGGGATCATATTTGATAAATATTGTCTAGAGTTAATGTTGCTTCTCAAACGCTCCCCAGTCACGGTGGAGGTTAGAGTGGTCTGGTTAATGTTTACTGACTTAACTCCATGGTCTCGTTCGTAAAATGTCGTAAATTATCATCACACCACAGCAAGTAAATGTAAGGATGACATTCCCCGCAGACTTCAAATTTAAGTCAGAAGTGAAAAATAATGATATGAAAACAAAAGAGATGACCATTGACGCTTTATCATGACATACATTGTAGGAGCCAAAATTATACCTTTTTGGTAAAAATAACCAAAAGATGAATTTTTCAAGAACAAAAGAGTAGTCAACACTTAGTATCCAGTGTTGCATTGTAGTTGCATGTTTGTACCAAATTTCATACTCATTGCTTCAACTTTCATGGCACAGGGACCAAAAATATACATTTCTAGTCAAATATAGCAAGATAAGCCATGAAAAATCACTCCTGGGCAGAAATTGAAATGCCTCCATACTCACTCACATACTATAATATCCAGATTTGCTTAGGATTTCACTACATCTCTTCCAAGTTTGGCGCTTTTAGGCAAAAGTGCACAATTTTTCAGCTATGCCACTGGACTATATTAAACTACTAAGTAACTTTCTTCGGTTCCACGTAATGCCATACCTAAACATGACACCCCTAACTCATCCTAACCAGGAGCAAGGTCACCTGTGGTTGGCTGTGTTTGGGAGGCGACTGTTTGGCTGTTACAAAATGTTTAAAACATTCAACAGGAGGTTCTGCCTTGGTTGACAGGGAGTAAGTTTTCAGGGATCAAATTTGACTCAAAGTTTACTTGTATCGAAAGGTAGGCATGGTCCAAATCTGGTCAGACTGCTCCCAAGCTTCAGCCAAATCTTGGTTGGTTGGTGGTCGGGTAAAGGTTCTGAATGTGTGACAGGGGCATTCATATGTATGTTGGAGAAAGAATATTGAAAAAGCAAATCATACAAATAAGCACCAAGACACACGCGGGTGAAGACTAAAGAATTTTTACTGAATCTATGGTTCAGAATTATACAAAGTGACATGTAAACACTGATCATGTTACAATCAGAATCAAAATACGCCTTACCAGACCTGGCTTTTTCACTACATACTCGAAGCCTGTGGCAATCCGCACAGTACAGTGCTGAAATCCCTCCCATGTCTACAATTTCTCCCATCTTCTTTCCAAAGGCGACAAAAACGTCACAGGTAGTCTTTGAATCTAGAATACGTACATACAATGTACGATTGCCACTACCCAAAAAAATAAACTGACAATACAGCACTGATAGATATAACTATAACGTGATCCAACTACCTAAAGAGCTAGTACAATACAGCTGTCCAAGTTTACAGGACTCTTGTACAATATGTTCAGAGCCTTGCTGGGTGTACCACGCTGTACACGCCACAGCAAGACCTCCTCAACTTTAAATATTTATCATCAAGGGAGAATCAATGGCGCAATATTAATAGCGAGATGCCTCCAAAATGCTTTCCTGTGCTACCGTCAATGCAATATTCAATATCGGCTTCGACCGCGGTGAGACGGGTGAACGAGAGGGAAATAATGGCGAGCGAGGAAAGCACGGCGACCGACGCTATCTCCGACTAGATCAGGTCGGCAACATTCATGGGCATCTCCTCCACCTGGGTATTGTAGTACTGCTCAATGTCCTTCAGACAACGACAATCCTCCATTGTCATAAAGTTGATGGCCACGCCCTTGCGGCCGAAACGACCACCTCGTCCAATCCTGGAGCGGGAAACAAAAGCAGGTTTTAGTCAACGTTCCAAGGTCAGTAAGTTGTATTTTTAAGATGAAACAAAGGCAGGAAGTTCAGAACGTTGGGACCCAGTTTTTCAACACCGGTTTTCAGACCCGAAAGATGATGGAAGCATCATAACTTCCTGCAGTTATTCAGCATGAGCAAAGACATTTATCAAACTATCGTCTACAACTCAGACATGATTTGTTTTATTTATCAACATTATCAAACATACCCTTAGACAAAACAAAGAATATCTTTTGTCCATAATAACATATCATCTAAAGTACATGATTTTTACATGTGCATGTAGTATAGTAATATATGAGTCAGTGTGAAACAGATGCTGATTTACCTGTGAATATAGTTTTCTCTGTTTGTTGGCAAGTCATAGTTAATGACCAGGGAAACCTGCTGTACGTCGATACCACGGGCCTGGAAGGACAAAAAGTCATGGAGTCAACAACTCGGCATACAGTGTACGATCCAGTAAAATAATGCTAACGGTAAACCCTACCAATGCCACAACATTACTACATCTCAACAACAACATTTGAGGTTCCCAAACCTTCAGGAAAAGTTTTGGTTTTTGTCAATGTACTGGAACTGTGGGTGGAGGGAATTGTATCGGGTATTAGTACTATTACACCACTTCCTGAATTTCTCCACTTACTGCCCACTTACTCCCACCTGACACATGCTGGTTCACTTTCAGGCTTGAGTACCTTGTCGATCAGCTGTAAAATCATCTCCCACCCACTATACTACCAGAGCAATTAGGACCAACAAGAGGTACAAACTTACAACCAAACCACACAAAACAATACCTACTTTATACCTGGAAAAAAACTATCAATTTTGAGTCCACTTTCAGGCTTGATTTCCCAATCAATCAATAGTCAAAATCACCTCCCACCCTCCCACACAGAGCTATTGGGACTCACAGGGACACCATCTCACAACCCGAGACAATGTATCTTCTAAACTAGAACGTAATGATCGACTTTTGAGTCCACTCACCAGCAGGTCAGTAGTGATGAGAACACGGCTGGATCCAGAGCGGAACTCGCGCATGATGAGGTCCCGCTCGCGCTGGTCCATGTCGCCGTGCATGGCGGACACCGTGAAGTCCCGGCCGGACATCTTCTCTGTCAGCCAGTCCACTTTCCGCCGCGTGTTGCAGAAGATGACAGCTTGGGTGATGGTGAGGGTCTCGTACAAGTCACACAGGGTGTCCAACTTCCATTCCTAGAACAGAACAACATAACAGCAAACTGTCAAAACAAGAGCTACCAGACGCTGAATTTAAGTTCAAAATGGGAACTCCAGATGTCTTAGGGACAACTGCGGTGTGGTAAATGTTGGTTAGGTTGAGGAATGAATCCATTCTAATTTATACTTGCACCAGATGAGTTTTACCTAGACTACAGTTTCTTTGACTTTTAGTTTATCAGAAAACTGAAAATATTGGAGAAAAATGTTCCTTGTTGCACTATTTAACTTCAGTAAGTTCTCTATCTTCAATGATGTTACTTTGAAGAATGAAAGGCAGCTTTTGACCACTGCTGGTATATGTCTCTGTAGTGTCTGGAGTTGGTTTTGTCATGGACCAGTGCAGGTTAGGTGCAGGTAGACATCACAAATTCCTGCACAGCTCCAATTTTACCTGCACTAACCTGCATATACCCAGTACATGGACCAGTGCAGGTTAGGTGCAGGTAGACATCACAAATTCCTGCACAGCTCCAATTTTACCTGCACTAACCTGCATATACCCAGTACATGGACCTGTGCAGGTTAGGTGCAGGTAGACATCACAAATTCCTGCACAGCCCCAATCTAACACTCACAAATCTGCATAAACAGGTGTTTTCTTCAAGCCTTGCTAAATTTAAAAATAGTATAGAACTTCTGTCCCCAACCATATTGTTTGGAGGAATTCCTTCCAGTAAAAAGACTAACAGACTGATTGTAGCACCACCTATTGAGGAGTAGGCCAGTGTGGCCGCAGCCTGACCCCCCCTCACCCACGGCCATGCAGTTCTCTCCTTCCGTTGACGGCCGCCACTGTCAAGGGATGCTTCAGTGGGGTGCTTTTAGGAAGGTTTTCTATAGGTTCTCTTTTTGATATAGAAAGCATCTGATAGCTGACAAATTTAAAATACAAGAAAAAAAATCACTACACCAAAAGGCTATTAATACCAATGAAGAAAGCATCCAAAACTATGCTCCTTTCAATCTCAACAGTCAGTGTATAGCTGGACAGCACTTTTGGACACTCACCTCACGTTCCACATTGATGTAAAACTG
>NW_017802713.1:4412833-4441937 GCF_001625305.1 Branchiostoma belcheri
GACTACAGTTTCTTTGACTTTTAGTTTATCAGAAAACTGAAAATATTGGAGAAAAATGTTCCTTGTTGCACTATTTAACTTCAGTAAGTTCTCTATCTTCAATGATGTTACTTTGAAGAATGAAAGGCAGCTTTTGACCACTGCTGGTATATGTCTCTGGAGTTGGTTTTGTCATGGACCAGTGCAGGTTAGATGCAGGTAGACGTCACAAATCCCTGCACAGCTACACCCCAACTCACAAATCTGCATAAACAGGTGTTTTCTTCAAGCCTTGCTAAATTTAAAAATAGTATAGAACTTCTGTCCCCAAACATATTGTTTGGAGGAGTTCAGTAAAAAGACTAACAGACTGATTGTAGCACCACCTATTGAGGAGTAGGCCAGTGTGGCCGCAGCCTGACCCCCCCTCACCCACGGCCATGCAGTTCTCTCCTTCCGTTGACGGCCGCCACTGTCAAGGGATGCTTCAGTGGGGTGCTTTTAGGAAGGTTTTCTATAGGTTCTCTTTTTGATATAGAAAGCATCTGATAGCTGACAAATTTAAAATACAAGAAAAAAATCACTACACCAAAAGGCTATTAATACCAATGAAGAAAGCATCCAAAACTATGCTCCTTTCAATCTCAACAGTCAGTGTATAGCTGGACAGCACTTTTGGACACTCACCTCACGTTCCACATTGATGTAAAACTGCTTGATACCCTCCAGGGTGAGTTCCTCCTTCTTGACCAGGATGCGGATGGGGTTACGCATGAACTTGGTGGTGACCTCCAGAACGTCACTGGGCATGGTGGCCGACAGGAGGATCACCTGGTACAACCAAACACACAATACTGTTCAGTTTGTTTGGCAGAACTGGTAAACCCCCAGGGTTCTCTTCCTGGGGTTCTTGACGCATTGGGTCCCAAGACCACAGAAGGGGGCCTGGTATTCTCGTAAAAACATGTCTGAAGTAATAACCCTTTGAGACAAACGTTACATTTTCCCTCTGTTGTAGCATCATTCTCAAATCAAATCAAATTTTCAAAAAGACTTCTGAAATGTCTCAAAGTTCTTCCCCAAAAGAAAAACGTGGAAAGGTGCAGCTCGACTTTAAGTCTGGCTTTACATCCCATCCAGGACGTCCCTTGCCCAAGCTACATGTAGGTGCTTATTTCTAATAATAAATAGGTGTGAATTTTCACAACGGCCGGCAGGGATTTAAACCCAGAACCGCCAGATTTCAATTCAGTAATCCTAACCACATGACCACCTTGTTTCTACCACATACATCTTGGTACCGTAGAACTGTACAATTCTAATATCATGAAATAACAAGATCTGCAGTTGCCAGAATGCACTATGTGATCTGTCTGGCCGTTCTCACCTGAATGTCAGCAGGCAGGTATTTGAAGATGTCATAGATCTGGTCCTTAAAACCACGAGACAGCATCTCATCAGCCTCATCCAGCACAAACAGCTTCACCGAAGAGGTGTCTGTAGGAATGGACATCACACCAGTTACCTAACAAGTCTTAGGAAGTAAGTTCATCAGGGCTCCAAATACTGGGTGCATGTGCACCTTAGTACACCCAAAATTGGAGCTGTGCACCCAATTCTTTTCTGTGGGTGCACTGGTGCACCCAAATATATTTGTAGGTATTTTTGTACATATCAAATAATAGTATGCAGGATATTCTCGGTATCTAAGCGCCAGAAAAATAATAAAAATCTTTGTTGTAGTTCTTGTGTAAGATTTTGAAGTTAGCTCCCATTTCAGATTCAAGCTTAGAAGAGGAGCATTAAGATCTGTAATTATGTTTTGTTTTATATGGTGCACCCAAAAAAAATTGTGCACCTAATTTTTTAGGTGGAGTGCACCAGTGCACCTATTCCTAAAAATGAATTTCGAGCCCTGTTCATGTAACTCCTCTTGAACAAAGACAGAAAGGCTGTAGCACCACCTATTGAGGAGTAGGCCAGTGTGGCCGCAGCCTGACCCCCCCTCACCCACGGCCATGCAGTTCTTTCCTTCCGTTGACGGCCGCCACTGTCAAGGGATGCTTCAGTGGGGTGCTTTTAGGAAGGTTGAAATTTTGCCTCACACAACACATGCTGCAAACAGCTCAGAATTTACTACAGGACTGAATTATTTCAGACATTTCAAATTTGAAGGACTTATTTTGTCCCTGGATGGAAAACGTGTTTGCAGTTGTAGCAATGTAGAGTATGTAAGTGGAATTGTTCGCGTTATGGGTTAAAAGTGGAGGGGGTGGTATGATGTAATTCAATCGGGTATCGCCTCATCCTAAATTCCTCCACATACCACCCACTACTACATGTTGGGTCACCTTCAGGCACAACCTCCTTGTCAATCAACTGTCAATTTCACCTGCACTGCAACCATGAGAGCAGTGAGACATCACAAAAAAACTGCCACAAAGATTTAAAAAAAATGACGTAGCTGATTTACCGAGAGATCTCCTGGTGATCATGTCGTTGACGCGGCCGGGCGTGCCCACCACGATATGGACACCCTCCGTCAGGGTTTGCATGTCGGCGCGCACGTTGGTGCCTCCGATACAGGCGTGGCAGCGGGCGTTCATGTAGTCACCCAGAGCCAGGACTACCTTCTGGATCTGTGGACAAAGAAAATCATTTACAAACGTGTCTAAGATGACCATATAGGAGACCGAGAAAAAGCATAGCAACATTTGTCAACAAATGCCCCATTGACCCAAAGTGACTCAGCCAACATCATTTTACAAAAGACCTGCATGCTGTCCAAATCAATGGCAACCTGGCCGATTCTATCAAGAGTCATCATAAAAAATTGTTTTCTGCTACATGCTTGAAAATGATGTTGTTAAAGACAGAGATTGGGCCATGTGCAGTCCCGGTTGTGGTCCCTTTGGACAAGTGGTCTGCTAGGAACATTCTTTAACACTCAGGGCTCGAAATTCATTTTTGGGAATAGGTGCACTGGTGCACCCAACCTAAAAAATTAGCTGCACAAAAATTTTTTTGGGTGCACCATTTAAAACAAAACATAATTACAGATCTTAATGCTCCTCTTCTAAGCTTGTATCTGAAATGGGAGCTAACTTCAAAATCTCACACAAGAACTAAAACAAAGATTTTATTATTTTTCTGACGCTTAGATGCCAAGAATATCCTGCATACTATTATTTGATATGTACAAAAATACCTACAAAAATATTAGGCACAGAAAAAAATCAGGTGCACAGGGTGCACTAAGGTGCACATGAACCAAGTATTTCGAGCCCTGATGCTTATGTCTGTGGGGGAAAACCCAGGGCCAAGAAAAAGTGGTCATTATAACCAGCTTATAGAGGTGATCACTTGGGCAAGTTTGACTGTATTTGAAGCCCTATACAAAATGCATGAACGCAGCAGGGTTGTGTATGTACCTGTTGTGCCAGCTCACGAGTGGGTGCCAGGACCAGGGCCTGGCACTGAGGGTTTCTATCCGTGTTTCCTGCCTTGATGGCCAGCTGTTGGAGGATGGCAACAGCAAACGTGGCCGTCTTTCCTGTACCGGACTGGGCCTGCGCGATCACATCGCGACCTGGAACAGTAGAACAGTCAGCACTTCTGAAACATGGTTCCAGTTTTCTATTAAAAGAAAAAAGGCTATTTCTACAGAACTGACAGTTACTAGAATGTCAGCAGAACTTACCAAAATTGGAATTTTTCACGGATTTTATTGGATGTTTGGTCAACATTGCATCAGAAATTCGCCTGTTGCAGACCACATCTATTCCGACACATCATTTGAAAACTAAAGACAGGATGATATCTTTAAACGTGTGAATACGTCCTGAAATGAGACATTCTGACAAAGTGCTATGCACAATACATTACTGGTTATGTGCAGGCAGTATGTTCTGCCAATGTGCTTCTGTTACCCACCTTGGCAGCAAGGCAAAATGGCTCTCTGCTGGATAGCAGAGGGCTTCTCAAAGCCGTAGGCGTAGATGCCTCTTAGTAGGTCCTCACGAAGGCCCATGTCATCGAAATTGTCAACTACCTGGTCCCAGTTGGTCTGGAAAAGAAACAAAGAGCTTGTCACCATTCTGAGGAGAGGAACACAACTGAAAGGGCACCTATTCAAACAATAGCTATATAGTACTGTGGTATTTAGAAAGTTCATGTTTGATATCAAATGCTTTAAGCCTTGATATGTTTGTGGTGGCTTTATTTTCACAGTGACCTATGGAGGGAAAGTGACGACACCAAGTTGTGTTTCCATGTGTTTCAAACATGAACTAAAACCATCACAAAACCCTCTTTAACGACCTACAGTGAAATTATTTTGCAAGGGTTCTATTTTCATGGTTACCTAACCACTGCAAATTGTAAAGAAATACTGCTCGTAATACTAGTACTACTGCAGTTCACAACTGTTTCAAATGCCAATTCAAACTGGTACCAAGTTGTGCTTCTACATGAAATTGAGAGGCACAACTTTGCAGTAGTTTGAGATTTGCGAGGTTCTTACCTCAATGAGTCCCTCGGGGTCCATACCAGCAGGCCCGTCGTCTGAATGGTGGGCATGTTGGTGCATCGTCTCTCCTCCGTCTGGTCCATTCTGGTCTGAAGGTCCCCATGACTGGTCATCGGGCCTGCAACAAACACCACACCAGCTGGTCACAACAAGGCTACACAGGGGGTTACCAGGGGACTACCACTTCATGTTGGTATCAGAAATACGCCTTGGTTACCCTCCAATGGACTGCAGTCATGCTTCTGATCTTGCGACTCCAGATAAATCTGCTTTTTAATTAAGTACTAATCCATACGCATTCAGGTGAAAGTTATTAATCAACTGTTATGTGATATCACCGTTATCTTCTTCTAGCTGTAGCAGTGATGGGCAACTTAATAAAACAACTGGCCCTTTTTTTCCTTTAGAATGTCAGGAGCTCGGGAGAACAACTATGCCACAGTGCTGTGCACAGAAATAGAACTTGCACCCTCTGTCTATGGTATGTAAGGTCAAAGGTTAGGTCACCACACCACAGGCCAAGTGAGTCAGTAGCTTCTTCAAACATGACCATTCACTGGACTTATTGTAACAAATTTCACTTAAAAAAAGACAAGACAATGCCAAGTGGAATTTATCTTGAGATGTTTAACCAAAATGTTATCATTCACTACACTGCTTCTTAAAATTCAATTAAACTCCATAAAATTGAGAAAGCAAACTGTTTAGAAAAATGTTGACTTGTGTTCAATCTATTTCTGGCCATTTCAAAGCGGCACCACAAGCTACTCTAGTGAAGCGAAGTAAAAAAAAAAACGTGTTAGAAAAGCTCCCCCTGCCTGGTATGGCAGGCAGGACAGTGAGTGTCGAAAACACAGTGGACACACCATGCGGAGATGGAGCAAAAAAACCAAAATTATGGCAGGTTGTTGTTGTCATGCCAACAAGCGAGAGTTCACACAGAACCTTCTCGATCTGCGGTAATACTCGTCTTCCTCGTCTTCATACTCCCGCGGCCCGAGATTGCGAGGTTCGTAGTCGCCAGGAGGGCCGAGATCACGCGGTCCCCTGGGACTAAGATCCCGGCCTTCTCTAGGATCCAGATCTCTGCGTTCTTCAGGCCCTAGATCGCGGGGCTCATAGTCCCTGGGCCCAAGATCGCGAAGATCCCGTGGACTGAGATCTCTTCGCTCCCTAGGCCCCAGATCTTGGGGGCCCCAGCCAACCCTACGGCAAGGACAAACCTAGTGAGGTTCCCTGTATGTGCTATTTAATATACATGGCCTCAAGGCTTCCTTTGAATAAATACTTCAACAGCATTCCATCTGTCCATGCTGGATCACACATATAGATCATTAAGTTTTCTCCTCATCTATGTTTCAAAACTAGCAACCGTTTGATGAGATGAAATCACCTGAAACAGGTGCTTGTAATCCCATTACTTCATTGTAATAATTTGCACATAACTTGGACATCAGAAGACATCATATACGACAATTGTTGTTGCATAACCTTGCCTTTAACCATTATTGTAAACCATCCAACTTCGCTGCCAAAAATGAAAAGGCACAGAGCATAAGTCTGAGACAACAAAACCTTGTAATTAGTGCCAAAAAGGAAGGAAGCAAGATCTCAAATCATGAATATGGTAAACATATGGCAATGCATTCCATACCACTGTCTACTAGATAACAACTAGATTGAATACATGTGTAGTTTTGCAGAAAGGAAGGACAACACCAGAGTTTTACCATTCTTGCACCATGCAAATCCAGTTGACCGTGTAACACCACTAATTTGACTAGCAGACACATGCCCAAGCAACCAGACGATGTCACAACTGAGGAATGCTACAGGAAGTGGTTTTGTGTGTTTGAAGTCTGGTGGGATAGTAGTGCACGCATCTTCACTGTGTAGCATGCAAATCTTGATGTTTTCCTCAGTTTGTTGGAAAATATCATGTTGTATAGAACATCATCTTAAAACTGATAAGGGATTGGGGGAAATGATTGATATTTTTCACAACCTTTTGGCATGGAGTTCCTCATGTTGAACTTCTGAGTCAATATCTGTCGACCTAAATGCATCTGTAGGTCTGCCTTCAGACCTAAATGCATAACAAATGTCACTGATTACACATGGAATAATTCTCCTTTGACAATTATGCAAAATATACTGAGAACAAAAGATTCCACACCGCCTGTGTGCCCCTAATTAACTTGCGTTTTGTTAATTAGAACCTTCCTTTTCTAAAACAAATCTATATGGAAAGAGGAATTGTTTAATACTTAAAAACTACTGCAACAAATGAAAGGGCAAGTTTCAGATTTTGCTTGTCCCATGAACAGAGTAGCCCATATGTGACCTTGTCATTAAAAGAAAGCCGTAGGCATATAATTATATTGAACCAACTTCAATATCTATACATGTACATGACTTTCCCCTCAGTACCGGCTACTAAACAGTTTCTGGTTGCCCGACATAAATTTGATCTTTGAGTTTCGATAAATAATTGCTTTTCATAGTGACATTTTCTAATCCTTAGTTAGGGATTTAGTGCAGATAACAAAAAACCATGGATAACTCCTGTTTTAAAAATTCTTCAAGGACTAAAAGGCAACATTGCGACAAATTTGAATAAAAATTGAACATGCTACAGCTGTGGCCCTAAACATGGAACTCTTTTTTTTACTAAAGTCATTTGTAGTTTGGACATGTAGAAATATCAGGTCATTGCCACAGTTTCTGGGACAGGTTATACCAAATAATAAATAAATTTAGATAGACATTTTTTTATCTGTTACCAACATTCTAACAGGATACCATTATTGGCCCAATAAAAGGTGACAAATTAGTCAATATAATGACAATTGGAAGCCACAATAGCAGAAACCTTACAACTTAGTACAATTTTTAAATGGCTTCAAACCAACTGTTCACACTGACTGCTTGTATTACCCTCTATCTAGTGAAAGAAATCGGAAAGTTGATGAGGGTCTTGCATAATTTACCCTCCATAACTGCTGTTGGGACAACATTGCGAAATGTGCTCTCATTTATGTAATTACCACATGAATATTCAACACAGATGTTCCAACAAAGCGAGAGGACCGCTAAAATGGACAAAAACCTGCTCTCAAGTAAGGTACTTGTTCAACGTTGCTTTGAACCAGGAATTTTCTGGAACGGACTTTTTCTATGTTACTGGCGACACCCAAAAACGTGGACAAACAATATGTTGTTAAGGTCCATTCATTCATTCATTTAGGAGTGACTCTTTGTGTCCATGATGACTTTACTCGCTTCCGCAAATGATTCATATCAATCGGTGGACTTTCACGAACGAACTGGCCAACTTTTTTCACGAAACATATCAATATACAACTCTACACATGACTAAAAGGACTGAGAAAGTCGAAATTTGAAAGTTACAGCAGGCCTTACTTCCTAGCGCACTTTTTGCCGGCATTGCGCCAAAAAAATTGGCATGACGTATCAAGCAAAGGGTATGTCGTAATCACCGCTAGCGTCTTGGCTAAAAATACAACCCCCTCCTCACATCGTATTCACGGAGAAACGAAATAAATCTACACTGATCTTATTCGCTATCAAATGAGGGTGGTGTGGAGCTAATATAATTCCATCTAAGGCACCGGCGATACCGGCAAAATCACACGTGCTCACGAAAGCGGCCATCTTGGATTCCACATTCGGTCGATCCCCTTCAAAAAATGTCGCGTTCTGCCAAATTTGGCACTGAGTAAAACGTCTCACCCAAGAAATTAGATTCTTCAAACCTCCCTCTGATTATTTCTGATACTCTACCGTGTTTGTAAACAATATTTAAGATGAAACTTACCCTTGTTCAGTCTGAGCGTAGTCGGACATGTTACCGAAGTCACTTGGTACTCAGTGCAGAGTGAGCGAGCCGGCTTGAGCACGCACCTACATAGAACGGCAAGCCCGCTAACAAAAAGTAGTTCGCAATTTGAGTAACGTTTTTCTGTATCAATTTCCCACAGAAAAAATGAGAAAAGATTCATTCGTACACTTCAAATATATCTCAATCACCAAGATAGATATTTTGCTTGATTTTGGTAATTTTAATGCCTTTTTGAGATTTTCTGGCAACGCGGAGGGATTTAACGAAGGACACTTTCGATTGCGAAATATCCGGTATAATGTTCGGGGGTTCCTGATTTCAACATCACGGCTCGTCTTGAACGGAAATGACGTCAATAGCCCCACGTGCCGCGCCCTAGTACTGCACGTGGGCGCCAAAAAAGCACCTGCATTGCGCAATACCTGTGACTGGGCCGGTGAGTGGACAATGGACAAGTGGACATAGCTGAGTCGACGAGATGTCGCTTTTTACTGAATACGAATATGAATAGCTAGCCTTTACTGCAAATACAAATTAATTAAAGGGCGTTATGTAGCATTTTTTTTCACCAAAAATTCAAATATTGTAATTGAAAAAAAAATTTGTTTGCTGGTTTAAACGCTGAAAGTATGGCATACTGATGCAAATGTGCTAATGTGGGGCAGTCACGATGTGTCAATATCATACAGCCTTATTCATAATCGATGTTTCAGTTTTTCTCCCTGAAATTGCATTGGGTGCCTTTTATTAAGAAATAACATAATTGAGAAACAAACCTGAGCTGAGTATGCATGGTTCGACGTCTTTTTTGGTGACGTCTCAGGGGAAAACCTAATATTAGTGTCTGAAGTCTGCAAGAATTGTCGGAATTCTACAGGAATGTGTCTATTGTTATGTTTGTGCTTTAGCACCAAAACTCAGGAAACTATGGATTATATAAAAGGCCACACCAAGTAAATTTTATGGACGACGTCCACGCGCGCATTGATTTTGGCCTGTTCCTAGAAAAAAAAACTGAGAAATTCCGCTTCCTGTAACTATGACCAAAGAGTCACGACAGTGCCGCAAATCACCAGATTGATGTGAAACCCGTAACGCGAAGAAAGTGTCTATTGACAGGACCATCCTGTCAATAACAGAAAATTTGCACTATTGACAGGATCGGACCATCCTGTCAATAACAGAAAATTTGCACTATTGACAGGACCATCCTGACAGAAAATTTTTCACTGTCCACTGTTCCACCTGATTTATTGCTGTTTTGATGATGAATAAAAGACTTCTTGTTTGTTACACTGTGTCACCTCATTCAATTTGTGTCCTAACATTTGCCGTCTCTTTCTAATCTAGGCATCTTGTTTTTTAGGGCCCTTCTTGTTTTTTTTTCGCCCTCTCGCATTAGATTTAGGGTCTCCAAAGGACGTCATCCATAAAATTTACTTGGTGTGACCAAATAGAGAAGTCAAACCCTTCTGACGTGATTTTAGTCATAGCTATATATATGCCTTTTATTACGTAGATTTTGAAGTTATTTTGTGTTTCAATGTTCAACCTTAATTTAATTGATTTAATTTAAATTGTTTTATTGCAATTAGCGCTAGCCTTCGGGCAGGAATTTGCAATAATCCTATCTGTATAATATGTAAATGACTGTACAAGCATTGAAGGCCATAAATTCAAGTCCTCAACATATTGTCTGTTATGATTGTTTTAATCATGAAAATCAATTCAGTATTTCTGTACATAATAACGGCGAGCATTAATCGATTTTACATTTAGTATATTCTATTTATTTGGTGATTTCAATAATCAATCACCTTATTTCCAGATATCACAGTTATGATACAATACCCTGCATTACAAATGAGTTTTAAAAATGGTATATAAGAATGACCAACTTTAATAAGAGTATTGTAAAAATGAATGAATATGATATTAAAAGCATCCAACTATAACAATCGCTAAATCACGGCGGTCTGTCACTACGGCATTCTTTCCCATTGCTGTGTGCGTTCGATAAAGTATCGGGTTACAAGACGCAATTTTGGGCTAACCGTAAAACATTTGAAAATAAACAAACTAGTATCGAGGGGAAATTTCATTGAAATAAAATAAAATTATCGTCTTTACATACATTTAATGGTGATTTTTTGCGCTAAATTGATGATTTTTTCGGATTTCGTTAAAAAAAGTCGATAATTTTCGGGATTTCGGACCGCCATATTTTAGTCAATCACTGAGCAAACCTGGCTACACATATTACGCAAGATCACTGATTTTTATATTTTTCGACGACTAGGAATAAGATGAAAAATCGTGCTTTAGGGATTTTTTAATTTCTGACTTTAAGTATAGTTTTTGTCGACAAATAGGTGAAAAAAATCGAATTTTTTGGCTTTTTTTCGCACTAAATTACCCATAATTCAAAATCAAGCGCATTTTTCAAAAATTCCAAAAGCACGATTTTCGGGACAACCCTGACAGTCATTTTGAGCCGTAAATGGGGTATGTTAGACTCTCCATGTTTCCAGGTTTGAACGAGTTTTGCAAACATGCCATATCTCCCAAAAGTGTGCATTGTTTTTTTCATACAGGTGTAAAGAATCATTACAGTATTCAAGGTCACCCAAGGATACGACAGTAGCTTCGCTACATGTTACATGTCCACAAAAAAATGATAGCGGACATGTACTATCCTGGAAACTGTTTGTATCTATAGAAAAGTGTTGTTTTTTTATCTATTACGAGTCACTCAGGCAAAAGGGCTTGTTTTGCCGCTTTATTGCAAATGACCGCAGGTGACCCCGAAATGGAACGCGGGTTCGATTCGAATCGCCCAGATCGAACACCATCGAACACAGTTCGGATTCTATGAAATGTGGGAACTTTGCAACCCAGATTTTACCACCGTGAATACTTAAAACAAACTTACATTTGATACAATGCCAGTCCTAAAGTTCTGTATTATTGCATTTTTTCTCAAACACGTGCTTCAAATTACATGTACATTGATTAGACAAAATGCCTGATGTCTTTTATTATATCACATACACAAAGTGAAAGTGATCGAAGCTTTGGGCAATCAAGTCAATAAAGTAGGACCTTTTCATAAGAACGGGAAATAATTACAATGTTGAAGATATACTTGTTATATTATAAGGGACTCGATTCCCATACAAAGTGCACTGTAGTATTTTTAAGTGCATGTAGTACATTTATTAGTCAACACAACATATATGTACCAGAGCGACGGAGTTCAATGGAGATTTGGGACTTATAGTGTTATTTCGATAAGGTAACTGAAAAAATGGTGGCTGAATAAAATCAGGTGTAACAAAGACCTTGAATTGTGACATGTCAGAGCCTTGGTATAACATTTGTCTGGAGACTGAAGTAAGTAACAGGCCTTGTAGATGAACGTTCATGTTTTTCTTCCTCCGTTTCCTGGCGTACTTTTTATCCGAGGACTTTATTTCGATCATCAAGTATCTTGACGCGTCAGGTTTTCTCCATGTGGTCCTATACAATGTTCAGGGTCATCACAAAATAACATATGCACTTAGGATACATATCATATCTGAACAGAAAGAAACGTCATTCGATAACGGTCCAGCTCGTATCGTGTAGCATTCCATTGATGAGACATTTTCAACATTCAGTGTGTTTGTTTTCGACAGTTTGCTTAAGATTCATGTCATTTCTCGTGTTCGATACCGACTGTTCTTTCAACTGGAAGCTTGTATAATGTTATCGAACATCATCGGTGTGCAGAAACAGGCGAGATGTGGTGAAACTTGTTTGTTGAATTATTAGATACTGAGAGCCGTTCAGTCTAGTAGTTGTCTATATATGAGAGAGTACTATCCCTTGAGTATAGACCGTTTACAATGTAGTATAAACATGCGTGTAGCATTCCACGTGCATGCTTCGATATTTAGACTAGATAGGAAGCTGCGTTGTGAGATTTACCATCGCTGACCAAGGCGTATACAGCACTGTCTTGAAGTGTCCAGAAGTGAATTGGTGTCTTGAGGCATAACTTCCTCCAACCTGCTGGATCCAACCGGTATAGACCGGGATTTTCTAGTTCCGGACTGAATTTTTCGTACGTAGGCGAGATCGCCATTCACTGGATCACCGCATGCTTCTTTACCTTTTTAATGTTCTGTTCGTAATTATTGTGAGTTCTGGGTTTGATGACAGATAATTAAAGAGTTGATGTCAACACGTCAAGTTCCTGCGTGTTCACGCCCTCGACTTCAACGTGACGTCATTTTGTTTTTTTGCTCGGTCGCAAGGTCTGACAGCCACAGCTCATTGGTTCATTCTTATAGAATTTGAAGATCTTTCCATAAAACTGCTTCAAGAATGTAATATTTCCTCCATTGGACTGGTTGCTACTGTCACGTATCACTCTACTGATTCTACATATTCATACCTGGTCCGGTTTGCTTAATGGAATTTAATTTGGCTGTGAGGGTAAGTAATGTTTGAGATCCAAACCTGAGGTAACGCTATAAATCAAAATCCATTCCTATCCAGCTTTGTTTTGTCTTTTCTAGTTAGTGTACAAATTCTAGTAGACCAAAACAAGAATCCAAATCAAGAGTCTAAAACCCCTTAGCCTATCCCCCGTTAACAGTTTGACTAAAGTTCTGCTTGAATCTCCTTTGCCTAGCATTTATTTACCAGAATATGTTTTTGTTTTTAAATCATCCATTCTTAGTGCATTATGAGACATAATTAGATTATGAAATTAGAAGCAAGTTACATGCATAACTGTCTGTTGGTACAAATCAATAGCTCATCACTGACAGGTTTCAATATCAATGCACATGTCATGTTAAAGTTACGATATTTTGTTACAGGACGTAGGCTCGCCCTGGCAGGGCATGTTGTTCGTAGAAACGAACCAGCTGGTAGACTAGTACAGTGGCTTTCCGCTGTGAGACGTAGAGTGGGACGACCATTTACTACACTTTTGTCAATGTTAGAGAGAGACACTGGTCTCGCAGGGACTGCATTAGAGTCGGCTATGAGAGATAGGACATACTGGAGTAACTTTATCAAGTGTACCTCACCGGATTTATAATCCGGAGGCATGATGATGATTTTGTTACTTGCTTAGACATAGAAAAACGCTGGTTGCTTGTGCCTTACACTAATGTTTAAGAAAACAGTTCAACCTAAAATAGTCTCCGCAAAGCCCCACTCAGAGTACAAGAGACGCGAATTGTCATTGCAGTGATTGCCGAATGGTTCGTATCTTCAGATTATGTACATTTTTTTCGAAAGTGTCCACGAAATCACCCTAATTTATTCAATTTTCACATAAAGAATTCGCAAATCAACAATGAATGTGTTCATCAACAACAGTAAAAAATTTACATTAGCGCTTTCAAATAAATTACAAAAGATCTGTACATGTGCTTTTGTCATCCATTCATAGTTGAACTTGAGGAATAAGATGTGCTTAGATGTTAGAGGTACGGGCAAATTACTTGGCATTTCAAGCTACTCCAAAAAGAAAATTAAAAACGGATTATTCACGGAAGTTTGCTAATTAACAGTTCAACCAATGAAAGCACGGCAATTAGTGCTTCAACCAATGAAAGAGATGCTGCATGAAAAAAAAAATATTTGCATTTTGCGTTGTTTATTTGGAATTTCAGAAGAGGTAGGTGAGGTTATATCTACGGAACCGCTAATCGCCAGGCATGCTATCATTGGTTGAGCCACTAATTGTGATGGGCAGTCAGGATATAGGTCTATTCAAACAGAGGGGGACAACCGCAGTAGGTTGCCAACAACGGCCATTTTGTTCTGAGTTGTATGCGTAGTATAAGCAGGCCCGACCCTTTTCTGATCTTCTTGGTCTAAATAAGATTTGTAGCTCTGAACTAACAAAATTATGATAAACAGACGACTATATGATTTCTGTCAGCATTTTCTCTTAGAATAAAATGCACTATCTGTATATGAATAACTATAAAAATGCGATTTTTGGTGACGATAATTTCATGAGTATAGAACGTGTTAAGTTCGCACGATAATTTGTGCTCTCCAAGCAGAAGCTTACGTAGGCTTATGTTTGAAGTTTTAAATTCGTGGGATTTGCTTTTTTTCCTGGTATCTTTTTTTACGCAAACCAAACTCGGGTGGCCTATAGGATACTGCCTGGCCAATTTATACTGTATTGCAGCCACCAACGATCTGTTTAACAAGAGTTCCAGGATCTCATACCTTCGCCAAATGATGTTAATCTTTGTGACTAAGAAATTATAGATTAATCCCCCTGATTATTTAAATAGGATTCTCAATTACATGAATTATATCTGTTGGCCATATTCCACACCAGAAGACAGTCTTATCTTAACAAAGAATGTAATTATCTAGCATTTCCTCATAAATTATGCAAATGAGGTCCTAGTTTGAATAAGTTATGCTGAATGATGTTCCCCTTCACTTAACTTTCAAATACCCCAAGAATTATAACATTTTCCCATTAATTATGCAAATTCAGTCTTCATTTGCATAATCGATATCTGCCTGTGGTTCGTTCTCAATAACATACATGTATGTCACAAGCTAATAGTCCTATCATGGACTGCAGCTGATTTAAAGGATTTCCTCATTATTCATGCAAATTACATCCATATTTGCATAATTATGATATCATTATGTCAAGCATCACTTATGCTACCTACATATCAAATATAATGACAATCCATTAATCAGTTCTTGAGTTATCTTCGTTTAAACATTTTTCATCAATTTTAAGTGCAGTTCCAGAGCAATCAAACTTATGCCACTTCTACCATCTAAATTTCGTGACCCTAATATATATGTCCAGATCATGAGATATCAAAACCGGAAGTTGTGCTGCATTACCAAGACAATCAAGACATCAAGACAATCCATCAAAGCATTCTTGAGTTATCGTGTTTACAAACACACACACACACACCATGAAAAAATAAAGATGGTTGGAGGAATAAAAGAGTAGGTAGTAGTGGTTAATTTGCTATGTCGTGTTACGGGTTCCGTCCTCTGGGATCTCCCATGGCCAGTAGGTGTTAGGTAGTGTGACAGTGGGGAGGGGAGCACGCCGTGCTGTGTTACGGGTTCCCTCCCCTGGGATCTCCCATGGCCAGTAGGTGTTAGGTAGTGTGACGGTGGGGAGGGACGACACGCTGTGCTGTGTTACGGGTTCCCTCCCCTCGGGATCTCCCATGGCCAGTAGGTGTTAGGTAGTGTGACTGTGGGGAGGGACACACGCTGTGGTGTGTTACGGGTTCCCTCCCCTGGGATCTCCCATGGCCAGTAGGTGTTAGGTAGTGTGACGGGGGGGAGGGACGCACGCCGTGGTGTGATACGGGTTCCCTCCCCTGAGATCTCCCATGACCCCGTCCCGGATGTACCCGGGGATGTGAGGAAGGCGATGTGAGCCTCCGTGACCTCCTGACCTCTCGACAGAATCGCATCCGTGACGTTGACGTACGTTCTCACACTTTGGTCGATAGCCTGGGATACCAAACCTGTCCTCAGATTTCTACGGGCTCTTATACCCTGGACATCGATGGCCATTCTGTAAACGCTATCACCCTGGGCTTTGTTCTGTTCAGCTGACCCATATGTGACCATGGATTGTCCAGACCGGTGTCTGTTGGCAGTTGTTGTGACATCCCGGAAGGCCCGTCTGTTTTGGCCCCTGTTTTTGACAACATGAAGCGAAAACCCTGCAGGATCAGCATAGAAAGGCATGGGGCCGCTCTCATCATCTGGGATCTCACTGTAGGTATGGTGTGGGACAGGCAGGGGGCGCTGTGCAGCAGCTCCGTGTTCTGTGATCTCCCAGGATGTGCGCGGGAGAGCCGGCAGAGGGCGCTGCGCAGCGGCCATGTGATCTGGGATCTCACTATAGGTGGGTTCAATGGACTGTAGAACAGCCGGCAATGACCTACAGGATGCCGCATCGTCTGGGGCGCACCCGCAAGTGTTTGCAGGGAGGGAGGCTGACCGGACCATCACGTCGTCGTGCGGGAGACTGGGCAGGGGCCTCTGAGCACAAGCTACGTCATCTGGGATCTCGCTGTAAGTAGGCTGGACGGAATGCAGGACAGTAGGCAATGACCTACAGGAAACCACACCATCCAACGCTATCTTGCCTGAACGTGCAGGGAGGGAAGCAGACCTCAGCAGGCCGGGGAAGGCAACCCCAGGCGGGACGGTCCAAACATGTGCATCGTCACTGTCCCTCTCATCCTCGCTCGTCCCTTTCGAGCACAACTTCAACACCAACACTAGAAGGGACGACAAGACCAGGCCGACCAATGCTGAAACTGCAACAACAGATATGAGAACATGATCTGTTGACAGAGGCATGTCTGGTCCAGATGTGGAACTCGCCTTCAGTGTAGAGTTGTCTACCATTTCTGAAGATGGATAGTATTTCTCTGTATGTTTAGTGTAGTGTGTTAGGCTGACGGAGTGGCCAGTTTCTGTGCTGTAGGTTGCTTTGTGTGTCTGGAGTTGGTCCTGGGGAGTGGTGAAGAACAACGTTGTGTGTTTATCTTTGGTGAGCAGAATGCAGGTGATGTTCTTTGCATGGTCATGGTTGGCGTTTGTGATGGCTGTGTGTGTTTGACCGTATCCAGACTCTCTGGTGGTGAGTGTGTTTGTGTCTTGTGTCTGGACAAACGACATACCAACACCTTCAAAGGTTGAATTTCCTGTGGACAAGGACACCAGTTGGAAGTATGAACTTCCACCTAGGTCCATTGCGATGCCTCCAGCGTATTCCCACACCTGCCTGCACTGCTCAAGTGTGTTGGTGTCCAGTTTGTCTGTCAGAGAGTCGTCAGTGGCCAGGACAACTACAGGGGGCTGGATAGAGATCAAGGAACTTTTCAAAATACCACAAGCGTATGCTGCGGGTCCAATGTTATATGGCACACTGTCAGATGAGTCAAACATCCACCAAAACGAGAATCCAGGGGTTACCCCATTGTGACTGACACAGAAGTGGAACCTGGGCACCACAACAGCCATTGTTGCTGACCCTCTCATGGCATTGGCTAACCGATATAGGCTCCACATCATCTCATGTGGCTTTGCATCATGGACAGATGACAGCATACCACTGCTGACTTGGAGACTTCTCAGCCGAGACTGTCCCCTGAACACATCTTTATCCAAACATGACAGATCAGTACCACTCAGATCTAACCGGACCGGCTGTATGTGTTTGAATGACCTCGGGGAGATGGATTTGATTTCATTCAAACCCAGGTTCATGACCACGATACCTTTAAGTCCAAAGAGCCAAGCAGGGTCTACAGCCTGCAACATGTTGTTCTCCAGATCCAAGAAAAACAGACGGGTTAGGTTGGCAAAGCTTCCTGGCTGTATCTGCTTGATGCAGTTGTTGGACAAAGTCAGCCAGCGGAGATTTTTCAAGCCAGTGAACCAGGTCTTCTTGACATTTGTCAACCTGTTAGAATCTAGGGACAGTGTTTGGAGACTGGAGAACCCAGCGAGAGTGTTGTTCTTCACATCAGTCATCTTTGTATCCACCAAGGCCAAAGTGAGGACCACAGAATGCTCAAGCGGGGTCAGGCTGTTTGCTGACAGGACGTGGAATGGATACCCCCTTATTGCAACATGTTGGGCCCCAGCAAGGAAAGAGAAAGGGCTTACAGGAGCAACACCCTCTTTCAGGACCCCACACATGACACATGTACCCGACACTTTCATCTGTCCCACCTTGCCCTTGATAGGCACACACACCCGCCATCCAGCTACCTTACACTGAGGAGAACCTGGGCCATCTGAAGCTGTGCAGGTAGCTATGAAAAGCAGCAAGAACAACATGGCTGCGTTCTCCCTAGCGCCACTCCTAACCCTTGCATGCATCCTGGCCATTCGTTTCTTAATCTTTCATGCGAGAAGCTACGTGTCACTCACCTGAAGTTTGTGTACTTGGTCCACAGATCTGAACATGTAGTCAGTGACCAACCTTCAGTCAGTTAAGCACCTCCTTTTTTCGTTTTAACAATTTTTTGGTACATACGTGACAAGCTTTACACCGCTTGCCGTGGCGGCGCCTGTATATACTTGTATAGGTTCATAGTGTTATGTTTATGAATATAGCGATTGCCGTATTAGAGTTTGTAATTCTACAAGAGCTGCGCAGAACCATGGTTCCAGATATGCAGACTAATCTTATGAAGTAGCTAATGATTATTAAGTAATATTAGGATCGTTGAACTGTATGTTTTGCTGAAACAATAAACCAATCGGTACAGTGCGTTTGTGATCGTGTTAGATTTATTAAATTTTCTTGAATTGCGTGGCAATCTTGTTCAAATGGTATTTACGACGCGGTCTTACATAGCCGAATATGACCTGAACACTAGCCTGTGTGTTTTGAGGTGTTTATTTGAGAATATCTACTAAAAAGCACCAGGTATTGAGGACTACATTGGGTTATTGAAACATTCCACTTTAAAGAGCACTACATGGAGAAGGTGGATATAGAACTGTCCATTTTGGAATGAGAAGGGAGATGGACTGAAATATGCTGTATTTGCTCCCAAGCAAATGTCTTCCTTTCTAGATTCGTCATTTTCTTTATTCATCCCAAGAGAGGCCTAAAGTGTCTCCTGGCGCTCGTTACAAGAAAGATACGCGTCATTTTCACTTGTAGTGACAAGACCAGGACCTTTAAGTGTTCCAAGCTTGCGTCACATTCGTTAGTAACAGAAGTGTTTATACAGGATGCAACGAATTTCTAAACTGACCAATGAACGAACTATCAACCTCAAAGAGTTTCTCTGTTCTCTCAAGCAAGTGTATGTTATGGAATGAACTAAATTTAAATTGCTCGGCAATCGTATATGGTACAATAATGTATGGCAATAAGGCCAACAACGCTACAAAGCTAATTATAACTCCAAAATTTTATTGACAATATATGAGTTAAAATGTAGTCGTGTATGGATGATTTGGTCTCGCTTTTTGGAATGAAGTTGACCTATGTAGGCAGGTATAGGAGTTGGAATGGACAACGATACTTGGAAACTGTTGCTATTAATATATTTCAAAGACTGGAACTGACATCGAACATTGACACTCAAAAATGATATACATAAAAGTAGGGTGTACAAAAATATATATGAGCATCGGCCGGACTTTCATTGGCTAAAATCACAATTAAATCATGTGATTCTATAGCTTTATGGAACTTTGTTGGAGTGCCATCTCTGCTATAGCCGTCTAGTCACATATTTGTCAAGGAACCTGCAATTCAGCCAAGAGGCTGTGAGAGATTCTTATTTTGAATAAACCATTCATTCATTCACTCATTAATATTCAAAACCTTCTCCTGAACACCAGATGACCAAAGCTGGATGAAGTTCTGGAGCAGTCTGACCAGATTTAGACTAGGGATGCCCCTCGGATAGGACATTAAATGGAGGACCTGTGTTTGGGGAGAGCCACATGCCACACACGTTAAAGAACCCACCACACCTCGAGAACAAGTAGGGGCATGCCCCGGTGTGCGATGGTACAAACACTACTGTATGGAGTTGGTGATTCACTTCAAATCACCCGGACGGAGGCCTGGTGATCCTGTTTCATATCAGCTACATGGTGATTTGCATCATCACCCGGACGGACGCCTGGTGAACCCCATCTTGTACTAAGCTAATGAAAGGTTATATCACCTTGTAAGGGGCGGTATAACCCCGACCTATATGATTGACCAATGATGACATTTGTGCAATAAAGTTATCATATACGACAACCCAAACAAGGAGTGCTCTCTCTTTTTATTACAAGAAGGAATGTCACAAAACATTTTGGAAAACAAGGAGAACATGTATATTTGTATTCACAAAGTCTGGTCTATCCCTTCTGCATAAATCTTACCAAGAAGAATTCAGCCTATAAAAAGGGAAGAGTTCTTATTGATACATGTATTACATAAAGGTTGCTATGGTGATAGATGTGTCAGTTGCTATGGCGATAGATGTGTCAGTTGCTATGGTGATAGATGTGTCAGTTGCTATGGTGATAGATGTGTCAGTTGCTATGGCGATAGCTGTGTCAGTTGCCGGGGTGACAGAACTGCTGCATCATGACGGAGGTCAGGTCCATCAGCTGGAGAAACTCGTCCCCTCCGTCTGCAAGCCGCTGGTCACAAATCTGACAAGGAACGGGTTAGAAATAACAATGATTCGCATGGAAGTTTATCTGTTATGAAAGTACAATGCTGAACTTCATATTCCAACACAAAGGGTACACAAGGATCAAAGTTGCAACAACCACTGTCAAAAGTATATCTCGGCTTTGGAACAGTACTAGTCTACCAAGACACATCACCGACTCTCCCACACTCAGTCAATTCAAGGCTCACTGCAGGAACCACCTTTTGGCCTGATTCTTTTACACTTGAATTTAGCTTTTACCCAAAGTCTCCCATCCATTTCAATTAGTATCTCCACTTTTTTCACATATTGCTGCCAGGTAGGAATGTCTTGATTTTCTTATATTACTACTATGTAAAAATGTTAGCCTTTCTAGGGGAAATTTGGTATGGGGAGGAAGAATGGATGAAATGTGCTGTATTTCCTCTTGAGCAAATGTCGGCCTTTCTAGTGTATTATAGCACTGTATTTTGTAAGCAGTTACGATATGTTATGTTTATTTCAGGTCTTGTATTTATAGTAGATTTCTTTATTTAATGTTTGTCTCCACGTTTGTATTTGTGGATTATCTGATACCAGTCACCACTGCCTTGATAGCCTGTGTATTGATCTGTTGTCATTGCCAATAAGGAAAGAAAGAAAGAAAGTAAAACCAGTAGAGTTAAGGTTAGAGACATGTGACCTTATTCATGTGAGGCTTTGAGCACATCGGCAGAACGTACTGCACCTGTGCGAAACCCGTAGTGTATTATAGATAGCACTTCGGTAGAATGTCTCATATAAGGTCGTATTCGCGCATATAAGGTTAACATCTTGTCCGTAGTTTCCAAATGTTATGTTGGAAAAGATATCCTCTGCAACAGGCAAAATTCTGATGCAACGTTGACCAAAAATCCACCGCAAAGCGTGAAAATTTGGGGTTCTGCGCAGGCGCAGTACGTTCTGCCGACGCGCTGAGGCTTTGTGGGTACTAACTAAAGCACAGCTGAATCATGGTACATGTAATTTGTAAGGGTTCTTGACTTACTGCGATTTTTTCAGCAATGACTGACTTCTGCTTGTCTGTTAGGTTTTCTCTGGGCAATACTTCATCATGGATCTGAAAAAAAACACTGCAAATTACTTTAAAATCTGTATAGTCATCTGCTACTTTACAGAAGAAATCAGATATTTTAATGCTCAAGGAAGTATTTTTGAGAATTTATTGGTGCAACCAAAGAGATGGTCTAATGCACTTTCAATTGGCTTAGTAGCTTAAAGTGGGTGGAGCCATCACTTCCTCCCAGCATGCTAGCCATCATTTCCTTACAACTTGATCTTTATGTCAATCTACAGTAACCTTATTAGTTTATTGCATTCCTTTGCCTACTAACACAAGCAAACAGTATCGCACCTACAATGTAAACAATACCGCTGTAAAAAGGGTTAAGGTAGTCTCATAGCCTTTATGTGAGGCCAGTAGGGACAGTGGGTTGTTAATTGACTCATCATCATCAATATCATCATTGGCAGTCCAGTCTCGGAAGACTATCTTGTCGCCACCCTGGGAGTGCATCGTCTACTGTGGCTGTAAAGTCCGATTAATTGACTAGTACTAGTATATTTAGTGCATAGTATTGGAAGGCAGAACCCATCCCTCTCCTTTCACTGCCTTTTACCTCCCCAACCAAAGTTAGGGACCCATTTCACACCTGGGTTAAGTGAGTTAAAATTGCCAAGGCCAGAATTGATCTGTAACATGGCAGGATTTAAACCTGTTGATTACCTGTTGGTTCTGAGCCTATTCCACACTACCTCACCCCTGGACCTAGAAGAAAACATACCAGGCTGTGTGCCATTCTCACCTGCAAGATGACCTGTCCTGCTGAGTAACCTTCTGCTTTCAGATCCTGTATAGTGAGAATAAAGAAATGAAAAAAAAAGCAAGAAAATCATAATTATGTTTCACAAGTATAACAAATACAATAAAAGATGTCAGACGTGAAATGTACGCAATTCTTGGCTTCTTGTCACTTTTAAATGAATAATGCTCACCAAACAACCAAAGGCTTTGTACGATAAAATCACATTCAAATCTGAGATTCACAAGTACTGAACACACTCAACCAGTACAAACAAAATCAGACTACCAAAACCAAAATCCAACTCTCAGAAAAGGCGCTTCCTGTACAGAATGTCACAATTGTGGACCAATGCAGGCGGCAACTAGCAAAGTACAATTGGACTGTAAATAGTGTATTTAAGGGATTGTGTTATGTTTGCTACATTGTACATACTGTTAACTATGTAATGTTTTTGTACATTCCTCTTCAATTATGAAGTAATGTGTAGACCACAGGAAGAATAGCCTCTTATGAGGCTAATTGTGGTTCTAAATAAAACTCAAACTCAAACTCCTGACTGATTTTTTCAATGTTGATCTCCAATATTCCTGCTGCCTTCAGCAGGATTCTGAAGCCTTTGGCCTTCTGTTATTTTGCCTGTCAATCTTCCACCTACCCACTTGGGGTCAACCTACTTTGGCTGGACAGATACACAAATGGACAGCTCAGCCACCCAAAATGATACTTCTGTACCCAAAAGTAAATCTTATGACTGTACATGTATTTTAGCTTCCTAAGAGTAACACCAAACCATCTTTTAATGGTTTGAACTGGTTTAAATTCTTCAAGACGATATTGCTGCAATGACTGTGCACTACTGTACCTTAATGTCTGAAAGAAATCTAGAACTTACCTTGACAGATTTCTCAAGTTTTTCGTAAGAGTCAGAGTAGCAGGTCTGGATCAGCTGTGTGATCATGTCCTTTGGGATGACCTGTTGGGGTCAATATTATTTCAGGTCATGGGTTGGCTTTAGGAAGGGCATCCAGCCGTAAAAATCTTGCTCCAAAAAAAGACTTGCATTTGATGCAAGCAAGTCTAACCCCCGTTTCGGGGAAAAATGACGTTAAAATTGGATTTAAAAAAAAGTTAATTTTTAACATATTTGTGACGTACGGGTTAAGGAAAATGAACATGTTTATGGAACATAATCTTCACAGTGGCGGCAAGTGCAGGGAGAGGATGAAAGACCAATGATTTAACAATGTTGATGACAAGTTCACGGTACAGAAGTGGCTGTGAAGACTGAATATAAAAGTACTGTGAAGAAAGCAGGAACTAGAAAGGAAACATTTTTAAAACAAATACATGTGTACATTATGTTTACCTTCACATGGTCTAGCCCAACAAAATACTGCTCTGTTTATTCTTACTATAATACATCCAACTTGTTATACATGTATATAGAATAATAATGTTATCCAACACCAGAGGGTGTCTTATACTGCAGCAGTTACCATGGTGACAGCCGTCTGGTCCAGGTCATTGACCTTAATATGTGTTTGGAGAAGAAAAAAATGACCAAATATGTTTTCCCCTTGTGAAGCTGGGTAAACAAAATTACAGTACTCACCCCAGTGATCTCCAGAATGTCCTTCTCTGTGACAGCATCCTCCCCCTTCAGTCTGTGAGCACTCTGCAGGTATGTGATGGCTTTCCTCAGGTCTCCTTCACTGGTGTCTATCAGGGCAGTTATAGCCTGGGAGGAGGACAAGAAGACACAATCCGTTACATTGATAAAATAATATGTTGTTGACTTGTTTAAGATTTGATCCACTCACACCAGGGTGGATCACAGGTCTTTAATTTTTGGCGACGCCTCAGAGGGGAGCCTATTGGTACAATATTGTGTGCAGTTTGCAAGAATTCAAGGAATTGTACAGGAATTTTATCCACAGGCATGGAATGTCCACAGGAATGTCTCATAGCTCTGGAGTTTTGCTGACACACATCTATGCCCACAGTCCTACTTAGTGAAATTCCTGGAAACCCTTGGGACATTGTAGATGCTCATTTACTATACGCTAAGGAGAGATTTTGAGTGAATATATGTCATATGTTGCCAAAAAAGTAAAAAAAAAAGGATTGGAAAACGATTACTAATGTCATAGAATGCCGCAATCAATTCAGGAAAAGAAGAAAATGTGAAGAAATGAAAATGAAGAGTCTATTATTATTCGCCATGCCGTACTCTGTGTGTTTACATTTGTTCAACCTTTATGACCACATAGATTTAATAATGAAGTAACCTTTTTTTGCCAAACTTTTTTTTTCATTCGCATGCTCGCATCAGTTTCGTGGTTCCCAGAGGATGTCATCCATATAATCAAACTAACATGGCCTTACTTACTTACAAAATCATCACCAGTTCTGACTTAACATGAAGACGACAAAAGGCAGGACAAAATCAAATCTGTATCAGCTGCTGTTGACTAACTCTACCTTGTCCTCAGCATTGACCTTCTCCGCCTCGGCGATGTGCTTGAGTCTTGCCTGCAGGATGTCGGATGACAGAGGCTTGAAGCGGAACTTTGAACATCTGGAGGCCAACGGCTCAATAATTCTGCAGAAAAAAACAACCAGAAACATATCAAAACTAGAAAGGTAACATTTGCAAAGCAAATGCATAATGTTTAAGTTCACATATGGTCTGCTCTGTTAATTCTTACTCAAACACATTCATATATATGGTGCCAGGAGTCTAAATCCCTCCTGCTATAAAATTGCGACATGATATAACCCAAAACTAGTTACCATGGTGACAGACATCTGGTTCAGGTCATTGACCTTATTGGTTTGGAGAAGAAGAGGAAACAGAGCAAAAACAATTATATGCTTTCTTTGGGTAAACATAAAGACATCAGAGATTTCTGGCTTCCAGTTTGTTGGTTTTATTAGGATCTTTATTAGTGCCACATAAATTTCATACTGTGTCTTTCTAGAGTCTACCAGGGTGATGATGTAAATCACTGTGTTGTTAATATGCGACGTGAGTTTGCTAGGCCTCCATCAGGGTGATTTTTAGTGAATTACTATTGTAAGTTCCGTATACTTAGCAGACAAGGAGGCCAGACGATGAGTAGTGTGGAGCTGAATCTATTCTGCTGTAGACAATACACAGCTTTCCATGTGCTCTAGTTCACCTCTGACCCCGGGTTGGCCCATACCATTCCAACCCGGGGGTGTTCTATTTCAGCTACTTACACTCTTCCCCCCTTACATGAAGAAAACTTCTCCTGAAGTAAACAGCTTATAATACTGTATATAGGTTAACATAACAAAATGCAACAATAGTAATGGAAAACGGTCCGTATCAGTTAACGAATGAAACAGTAGTAACGTTACAATTATAGATTCTACTGAATAAAGCTGAAGTCTATAGATCCATAAAGCTGATCCTGCTAGGTGTCAGGAGACACGGAACGAACACTAGTACATAGTGATAGACATCAGCAAGTATTACCGTAGGCTATAAATACGCAATGTTGCTTGACATCTAAGTAACAGGAAGGCATAAGAAAAGAGTACAAATAATGTTTGCTCCTAGCGAGCTTCTTATATGCCACATGTACTTTCTACTCATGTAGTCCTGTTCAACAGTCCTGTACATGTTTATCAGTCCGCACTGTACAGCATTATCAGTCCACATCAAAGTCGTTGTATCGCAACGGCGGCCGCACTGCACGACCAGACCTCGTGCTTTGTTGAGCTGGATGGCTTCGCGGTTGCGCGTGTACAGGGGGTGCGTCATTGACGGGCTGAGCTGTATTCTCTGGAAGCGGTCTGTTGGCGGGCTGAGCTGCATTCTCAGGAGGCGTGTGGCACTGCTTCAGTCTATTGTAATGGACGACCTGAGTTTTGTGATTGGTTTCATTCTCGATGCAGTGTTTAAACCCGACTGCCGCACATCCCTGACCACATATGGTCCCTTCCACTGAGGCTGGAGTTTCTTTCGCTGCTTCGTCGGATCGTGTAGCCACACTCGGTCACCAACTGCATACGGCTTGTAGCAAACGGTGCGATCGTACGCCGCTTTTTGTCGGTCACTCGCTTGCCGTGTGTTTTGTGTCACGTGGGCGAAGGCGGCGCGGAGGCTGCTTTTCAGGCTTCTGGCGTACGACGTGGTCGAATTCGTAGCTGATGTGGCATGTGGTGTCGTGTCGAAGATCACGTCAGCGGGCAGATTTGCTTCCCTCCCATGTACAAGGTAGAAGGGAGTGTAGCCAGTAGATGCATGTATGGACGTATTGTACGCCAATAATATGTGCGGCAGGTGGTCGTCCCAGTCGTCGCCGGTAGACGAAACATACTTGGAGAGCATGGACTTTAACGTTTTATTAAAACATTCCACGAGTCCGTCCCCTTGGGGGTGATACGGTGTTGTACGGCTTCTGGCAATACCGAGCGTCGTGTACAGCTCTCTCATTGTCTCCGCCTCGAATTGTCGACCTTGGTCCGAGTGTAGGGACCGGGGTACTCCATGTTCCCGGATGTAGTGTGTAAAGAGCACTTGTGCTACAGTGGCGGCATCCTGTCGCGCCAAGGGATAGGCGTTTGTATACTTGGTGAAGAAGTCTTGTACCACTAGACAGTATCTGTTACCCTTTTTCGACACAGGGAGTTCTGTTAAGTCCATGGCAACCTTCTCGAAGGGCTGGCTGACCTTTATGGGTTGCATGGGCGCTCGGGCGGAGGGTGTTGGTGTGGCACGGGTGGCGCACTTGGTACAGGAACGGCACCAACGCTTTACTTCCTGGGTCATCCCCGGCCAGTAGAACCTGATATAGACCCGTTGGAGCGTCTTTGTAGGACCCAGGTGGCCGGAACAGGGACCGTTGTGAAGTTGTTGGAGTACTGTCGGGATGAGTGGTTTGGGTAATACTCGTTGGTGGAGGATACGACAGCGAGCGTTCGGTCGCCAGCGGCGACAAAGCAGTCCATCAGTCACTCGTAAGGTGGAGAACTGGTGCCATAGGGCCTTCAGAAAACGGCCACGAGTATGGACAGCAGCATACGGCGGTCGTCGTCCGCGTTGTTTCCAGCGGAGCACCTCAGCGATGTCAGGGTCTGCTCGTTGGGCCTGTTGCAGGGTGGACAGGGTGAGAGAGTCCGGAGCAGCCTGTGGTTGGTCCACAGCATTGACGGAGGAATCGCTAGTGGCTGGGGTCGTCGACAAGGGTGCTGGTTTTGCTGAGTCCTTGGCCGCAGTGTCAGTAAGTGGCTGTTGTGCAGCATGTTGCGATGCAGGGGTTGGCCGTGGTGGTGCCACAGCCGTAGCCTCGGGCTGTCCTGCGTTGGCTGTCCTCCCCGGTGTTGGTCGTCGAGACATGGCGTCAGCGTTGTTGTGAGACTTGCCGGCCCGATACGTGATGGTGAAGTCATATGTGGACAATTCAATCGCCCATCTGGCACGTCGGCCGGTCGGGTCAGTGGAGATAAGGTTGGGGCTGAGGCCGATCAGGGGCTTGTGGTCAGTGACAACTGAGAACGACTGTCCCGCCAAGTAGGAATGGTAATGGCGGATGCTCCAGACCACGGCAAATAGCTCTCGATCATATGTGAACCAGTTTCGTTCCTACTTGGTCAATGTTTTGCTTGCATACTAGATGACACGTTCACCAGACTCGCCCGGTTGTGTCAAGACGGCCCCGATAGCAGAGTTGGACGCGTCCGTGTATAGGATCAAGGGAGCAGTGAAGTCCGGGTATGCCAGCACAGGTGGGGCCACCAAGGCAGCCCGCAGGGTTTCAAACGCTGTCTGGCATGCGTCATCCCAGACAAAAGCAACGTGTTTCCTTGTCAGGGCTATCAGGGGGTCTGCGATGCGAGCAAAGTTCTGTATGAATTTGCGGTAGTACGATGCCAGGCCCAGGAAAGCTCTGACTTCAGCCGTTGACGTTGGCGTTGGCCACTGCTGGACTTTCTCTGTGTTGGTCGGGTCAGGCTGAATCCCTGCCTGGGAAACAATGTGGCCGAGGAAACGAACCCGCGGCTGGGCGAACTGGCACTTCTTGGCATTCAGTTTGAGATTGGCGGCACGGAAGCGTCGGAAGACCTCTTCCAAGGTGGTCAGGTGTTCCGAAAATGTCCGCGAGAAGACAATGACATCGTCCAGGTAAGCCAAACACGTCTGCCAGTCTAAGCCAGCGAGAAGCAGTTCCATGAGGCGCTGGAAAGTGGACGGCGCGTTGGTGAGGCCGAACGGCATGACCTTGAACTGGTACAGACCGCGTCCAGTGGTAAAGGCGGTCTTCTCACGGTCGTCGGGATCGATGTTCACCTGCCAATAGCCGGACGTCAGGTCAAGGGTTGTGAAGAAGGCGGACCCGGCCAACGCATCGAGGACGACATCAGTACGTGGGAGGGGATGGGCGTCCTTGACCGTTGCTTGATGTAGTTTGCGGTAGTCAACGCAGAACCGAAATGAGCCATCTTTCTTCCGAGCCAGTACTACTGGAGAGGCCCAGGGGCTTTGGCTTGGTTCTATGACGTCGTCCGCCAGCATGGTGTCCACCTGTCGATGAATTTCTGCCTGACGGTGGAGAGGTGTGCGGTGTGGTCTCTGTTTGATGGGCGGACAATCGCCCGTGTGAATGCGGTGAGAGGTGAGATTAGTCCGGCCCCTGTCTCTCGAGCCGGT
>NW_017802713.1:4441957-4471071 GCF_001625305.1 Branchiostoma belcheri
GGGCAGTTCCAAATTCTCAACAGTTCAGTGCGAGCCGACAGCTTACCTTGACAGGAAAGAGAGCGTAGCGGTCCGGGAAGTTGAAGGTAGACGCACATGGGCCAGAGGGGGGGAGGGGGCGAGTACTGCCGAGGCGGCGAACGCAGCGATCCGCCGGTTGTTGACGAATAAGTCCGGTGGTTAGGGACGGCGAAGAGTCCGAACACCGCTGCCACCAGTGTAAGTTCCGTATACTTAGCAGACAAGGAGGCCAGACGATGAGTAGTGTGGAGCTGAATCTATTCTGCTGTAGACAATACACAGCTTTCCATGTGCTCTAGTTCACCCCCGGGTTGGAATGGTATGGGCCAACCCGGGGGTGTTCTATTTCAGCTACTTACACTATCTTCCAGATACCAGTAGTAGCATTTGGACACACCAGAGCATGCCCCTAGTCTTTTGTGAAATTAGGCATGGTGTGTATTTTATCTATAAAATCCTTAAATAACAAATTGTAAAAACATCAATTCCGTCTGAATCCGGTATTGAAATTTGAAAGTGGCACACTTGACGAAAGTCATTCGAATTATTCTATGGAAGCCCATGTGATAATCAAATAGAACCCCGTGTGATACCACTAGCTATCACACAGACCAGAACACCTGTATTTAATGTAATTGCGGCCCAGGTATGAGATAAACTACAATACCTACCTGCTGATGTAGTTACAGATGAGACAGAAGCGGGTAGTTTTAGTCTCCTTCTCCATTGTTCTCCTTAAGGATGCCTGACAAATAAGAGACATTTAATGCTTTCTATATACACTTGATATGTCATAACATCATTTTTGTGCTTAAAATTCCTGTATTATAACATTGTTTGAATCTCGTTTGAAATTTGAATCTAAGAAGTTGCCTTTTGTACGGCTACCTTAGTTGCCAATCCTTACCTGTGCTGCACCTGTCATAGAGTCTGCCTCATCCAGGATGATGATTTTGAAAGGTGGGCACGGACGACCACTGAAACAGAATGGATTGTTATCAGCTTAAAACTTCCTTATGTGTTGGTAGAAGTCATTCTAAAACAGGTTTAAACTGTAATTCTCCATACAAAAATTTGGTAATGTCACAAAAGTGGTGGATTGCTCATTCCTTGAGCAGAACAGCCCCAAATTACACGTAGGTAATTCCAATTTCCAATGTTGGGAATAACAGTTCAAACCTGTTTCAGAATGTGTTGTTGAAGCCATGCAGCGAACCTATCTTAGCATGACATTGTACTCCTATAACACACCCATGCATTAAGTATGAGAACTTTTCTATGAACTTTACACAAAGCTCAGTTTTCTATAGCTTTGTTACTGATAGTTACACAATGTGAGTTGTACTTCTTTCTTTCTTGGGACTCACCACGCTACACTATTCCCCTCCAATGTACTAGTAATGTACTAGCAATGTTTGTTTTGATGTTGGTTGTGGTTAGATAAATGTGTAACTCTTTCTGAAAATAAACACCTGTGGCAAAATTTTAAAACTCGACTTGACTTTTTTTTTTAAATTTAAAAAACTAAAACACAACTATGTTGGATCCATGAAGGTTCATTTATAGTAGTTTCACTTACTCAGGCCTTATTCCTGATGCCGACAGCTGAGAAAATGTCTTCACCTTGTCACGAACCACCTGCAATACAGAGAAAGGTCAGTAGGGGGAGTAAAATTTTGGTCAAGGTAACCTTTTAGACAGGTAATCTTGGAGAATGCTTGTAACCCACCCATTGTTACCTCCACGAAAAATTGAGGTATTGTTTTGGTATGTCTGTGTGTGTGTGTGTGTGTCTGTGTTTCCGCATGCATCTTAGTTCAAGTTTTAATGGACCTGGTTCCAGGGTTCAGTCTGTTCCTGAGGGGGAAAGCCATTAATCAAGTCTACATCTGGTAGCTATTTTCACAGGTGTTTTTCATTACATGACCTCCTTGACAGCTGATGTTGTGTCCCTTGCACGAAAATGAAAGACTTGCAGACACCATTGTGGATGAGAAGAGGACGCCGTCACCATCACACACGATCTAAACATTTCATGGAGGTCCGAAATCTCTGAATTTGTGTCGTAAGTTGTGTTCTCTCACCTGGATACCTCTCTCATCAGAGGCATTCAGCTCCAGAACTCTCTGCTTCATCAGTGCTGGTCTGTTAGGACATACAAAACAGAAGGATACATGTAAACTACTTATTACAGTGAGAAGGCTATTACAGAGGACAGTTCCATTTAGGCCACACCAAGTACATTTTATGGATGACGTCCGCGCGCGCATTGATTTTGGCCTGTTCCTAGAAAAAAAACCAAGAAATTCCACTTCCTTTAACTATGACCAAAGAGTCACGACAGTGCCGCAAATCGTTACATTGGCGTGAAACCCGTAACGCGAAGTGGGTAGCGGGCCTGCAAAAAATGTGATTAAAGAAACAGGACAGGAAGACAACTGCTGTTCCACCTGACTTATTGCTGTTTTGATGATGAATAAAAGACTTCTTGCTTGTTACACTGTGTCACCTCATTCAATTTGTGTCCTAACCTTTGTCGTCTCTTAGTATATTTCTAGTCTAGGCATCTTGTTTTTTAGGGCCCTTCTTGTTTTTTTTTTGCCCTCTCGCATTAGATTTAGGGTCTCCAAAGGACGTCATCCATAAAATTTACTTGGTGTGGCCTTATACAACATTGCAGTATCTACATGTAACTTCCTGAGTCTAACAAGGTTTATTTTCATTATTTGTTACAATTACAAGAAAACATGTTCTACTAGAACAAGAAAAGAGAAACCAGAGATTTTGGGCAAGTATTTGTGTTTTTTTGACATACAAGTTCACCCCATTTCCTGTGTCTGACCTTTCGTCTTTCTGTCATACTGCAATTCAATCTTCCCCACCCACATGCTGTCAACCTTCTCTCAGGCTCAACCTGTTTCCTGTGTCTGACCTTTAGACCTGTCAATCTTATAACCATGTGCTGTCAACACACAAGCCCACTGCTCAGCTACCCAAAACAATAGACAAACCTGTCCAAGCCCGGCCACCCAGGGGACCAAAGAAAAGTGACCACCTTGGACAGGTGGTCTCCTTGAAGAGGGTCACCTCACAACATGACTGAGACATAAATGGTTTTCAAGTCGAGATATTCTAATGTCAAATGCTGTAAATGCATGTGGGGAGGGCGGAACAATTTACCTCAAACAAAAACATCATCCAGCAGTCAAGGAAAACTGGCTGGTCTCTCCGTGATTTCTCATTAGTTATCATCAATAATCAACATGATCGAAAATGATGTGGTCACCATGGGCAGGTATCGGGCCTTGAGCGGACCAAACTCAGGGCGGTCACAGTCGTGTTGGCCAGGTGGTCACCTTGGACAGGTTGCTTAATGTTTGCATCAATGGGGAAATTTTTTGTGACTGACAAAAAGCGGTCACCATGGACAGGTGGCCTGCTTGTAGAGGTGGTCATCTTGGCAGGTTTGACTGTACTTCTGTATCTAACAGTGTTAAAGCAGGGCTCTAAGATATATAAGAATAAGAGGTTACCCAAAGAGTTCCCTTGCAGCAGCCAGGATGGTGGAAGTCTTTCCTGTACCAGGAGGTCCATACAACAGTAGGTTGGGCAGCTGGGGTGAACAATCAGTGCATAAATGTGCATGTTTGTCACATACATGTAGCAACAGATAGAAAATTGTAAGGTAATGCTAATGGATAGTACTAGTGCAGGTCTCAAGTACACTACTCAACTTGAACCACTCAATGAGTAAGGTAAGTATTGTACACATTATTAGTTAATTACATGTAGTTAGAATCCTTCCTAACCTTATGATGTATAAGGCAGTGCCCATCTCTGTTTCTATAGCCCTTGAGCCCATAGTTGAGCAAGCACTATTGTAGGGGCCTTGTCTACACACAAAAAACATGGGGTCGTGTGGCGTAGCGGCAAAGCGCTTGACTCGGAACCAAGAGGTCCCGGGTTCGAGTCCTGACATGTCACCAATCTTGTGCCCTTGGGGAAGGCACTTTACACGACTTTCCTCACTTCGCTCAGGTGAAAATGATTATTGTATTGTCCCCTGTGTTGGTGGCGGTATTAACATAACTTGAAAAAACTTGAGTGTGCCGTCACCACATCTTGTGATTACATGTTGGAATATAAAAAAAAACATTTGAATGCTAAAAGTTACACGTCAAGAAGCTTTGACACTTGAAACAACAGCAAACAAATGAAGGCAAAAATGAAGGAATATTCTCACATCAGCTCCTTGTAAGGATTTCTTGAGAACGGCCACAACTTCCTCCTGGAAGGCGACGTCATCCACCGTACGCGGGCGGCTGGAAAAGTAATATAGAGACTAGAGTCGATACATTTCTAACAAGGAATCAAGGATTTCAGACTTCTGAGAAGTTTGGAAAGTTCTTCATTCTATCTTTGGCTTCTTGAATTCCCCCATGTTGATCTCTAATTCCTGCTGGCTCCCGACGAGAACCATTTGTTGTGTCAATATAGACCTTTATGACCACTAGTCAATCTGCCTGTCAATCTTTCCCCCACTCATGTGCTGTCAACCTACTCTCTCTGGACAGACATATACAAACCCACAACATACATGTATGTACATGTAGCTCAGTCACCGTAAACATGTCAATACTTCTATAACTAGAGGTAAAACTGGTGTGCTTTAGTGTAGTTACAAACAAGTTATATGTAGTTAACAAACAACTAGACAGAAACTTCACTACTGACTGGCATACTTACTATTTCTCCACCCATGGTGCATTGGGCTGCCTTCTCTCTTTGCTGGATCCTGGTTTGGCATCTGAAAGTATAAACACATGGAGAACATTTCAGTACTCACAAGTAGCGAGTAGTGTAACTCTCATGTACTGCTAAGACAGTAATGATCAGTAAGAGATCAGTACGAAGAATTGTTAGGAAGCACAAGTACTTGTCTGTATACATATAGAATACAACATGGGGTATTCCGTATCGCCGGAGGCATCAGCCCGACTGCGGCTGTCGGACGATCCGACTTGCGGGAGGGAGGGAACCGAGAGCGATGCGGAATACACCGTGTTGTATTTTATTTATGTCATACCCACCCAAGAAAACGCGCCTTTCAATGCAAAATGAGCCAAAATTTGGTGTCCCTAAACTAAAAAATGCAACAACATCAATTCCAATTGTCCAAATTCTGTATTTAAATTTCAAATTTTCGTACCGTAAAGTACGGCCCGGTCTGGAACCCGTTATCGAACGTTATCGCGGCCCAGGTATGATATAGATATAGAATACAACACGGTGTATTCCGTATCGCCCGAGGTACCAGCCCGACCGCGCGTCGGATCGCCCGACGGCCGAAGGCCGGAGGGAGATCCGATCCACGGGAGGACTGGGACCGAGGGTGATGCGGAATACACCGTGTTGTATTTTATTTATGTCATACCCACCCAAGGAAACGCACCTTTCAATGCGAAAAGAGCGAAAATTTTGGTCCCTAAACCCAAAAAATGAGACAACATCAGTTCCAACGTCCGGATTCTGTATTCGAATTTGGAAATCGGTGCACGCGGTTAGGCTGAAATGCGTTCGAATCGTTCTATGGAACATTTGGAAGCCCCGGGCTGTACGCGTTAAGAACCCCCGGGCCGTACCGCTAGTTATCACACGGGCCGGAACACCCGTATCGAACGTAATCGCGGCCCAGGTAGGACATAAAGAGTAATACAGCTGTGACAGTGCAACTGCAATATTAAAATGTTACTAGAATGCGACTGTCAGTAACTTTTTAGTAACTGTCAGTAACATTGCATAATTTTCTACACTGATAGTTTGCTACTTAGGTTTAATTCAAAGAGATTTGATGCTCCTTGGTTATCTAGAGCCACTCCATCTCCAATCTTGGTTTGGAGGCATGGCTGCTAACCACTGGACTATGTACGCTACGTTACCTACGTTTCTTGTTTACGTCTACGTCTAGTGTTTTCCTTGACGTGATCTCTATGAGCTACGTTTCACAGGATTCAACCTTGTGCTAAATTTATAGCAACAGGTATTACACTACAGAAGTGGGGAGGGGGGCAAAGCGTAAGACTGCTAGCTAGCTGGACTTTTATCGCAGATAAGGCTGTATTTTAGTAACCCATACCTGACAAAGATTTGTCCTTCTTCGACTTCAGTCCAGCGGAGCTCCCTCCCTTCAGAAACGCCTGCATTGTGGCCTGTTACTTCGACTAGAGGCCGCCTTTTTTACTTCAAGAACTAACTACGCACAGAAAATGTTTCCCGCCAAATCTTTGTCAACTGGGGTCAGAGGTTAAATGATATATTTTCTTTTTGCAAACATTTCCATATTTATGATACTACATGTATATATGATCATCTCATTTAATAAACTATCCACTGACTTTCTAGAGGTTACAATTTCGTAAAATATAAAAAACGGTCGTTTAGCAGTGTCAAAGGGTAGAGGTCAGAGGTGAAACGCGCAGTTTTGCACTTGCATCTTGTGATATTTTTTGTCCGGTGTTTTCTAATATTTTACAGAAGATATGGAGAAGAAAAGTAGCGACTTGGACTGCAAGGGATCCAGTAACAACCTGTGGCTTGTGAAGGTTTGTTCCGATGTGCCGATTGTTGTGATTGTGTGAAAATAACCGCCCTCAACTGGAGGCTGGAAGAGAAAAATTATTTTGATAAGATCACATCTCCAGCACACTTAGGCCACACTGATTTAATTTTATGGATGACATCCGCGCGCGCATTGAGGTAGCAGGTCACAGTATTAATGGGCGACCGCCGGGGACGATGACGCGGGTATAGAAAGTAGTGCAGCGAATATTCTTGAAGGCTGGGTAGAAAGCCTGATAAGAGCGTCAGCCAGATGTAAATTGTGCTGTGTGGTGTAGGAATGTATCGAGTTTGAGACTGTATGATTTGAATTGTGAAGGTTTTGCAGTTCGTGTATAAATGCGCCGTATTGCGCAACTGGCTTTCCGGGTGAGTCGGCTGCAGTTCAGGTCACGTCCGTAGGAGGCGATTTCAAAGTGTACGTTACGAGCAGATACGCCGACAGGATTTTTTGGTTTCTAGATATTTTGTAGTTTGTACCTTCTTCTGAAACATATTCGATTTTCGTATTTGTGAAATGCACCCTGCTATAATTTTTACCGCGTCGAAGTGAGTCATCTTGGGGTCCTTAACTGTAGAAATCCCCATAGGGCGAAAACTGATTTTCGCCTGTCGCCCTCAAAAAAAAAAAAGATTACGTCCGCCGAGGCTCTGGCCTGGGTAGTCCATGGTAGTTAGCGACAATACGGAGCCGGGCACCCAGGCTATTGAATTCGAAGCTCCGCGACTCAAGAAAGTACATAAGTACAGTACCGATTCATAAATGCCGCAAAAAGCCAGCATGTCGTATACGTTGCTAAGTACTGACGCAAATTCACAAAACCAGCTTTGTATTCCTGTAGTTTAGTAGCATTTTTATTTTTGGCCGGAATTTGTTTTTAATTCGCCCGCACGCACTAGTTTGGGGGTCTTCAGAGGATGTCAACCATAAAATTAAATCGGTGTGGCCTTATTGAAAATGAAAGGATCTTCTTCCCGGTGTGAGTGGTTCAAACCATTATAAGTCCGGTCTTATGCAGCTTTTACTTAGCAGATATAAGATATCTAATTAAAGAAGGTGGTTTACACTGGTTATGCGAAATACAAACATTTGATTCTCACCAGTCCCTGGTATGTTTGATGTTCCAGGTGCCAAAGTACATGTCTAACAAATGGATGACAGTGGAGGATGGAGAGGTGGGCACACTCAAGATCAACAGGTGATGTTACTCATTATGACACTACAAATTTAAACTACAGCAACATTTAAAAGCCTCCTACAAGCATACATACAAACATTGTAGCCTGGGTTCCAAACCCAATCACAGTCACACTGCACTGGACACAAAGTACCAGGCCAACTGAGATACTTTGTGTCCAGTGTGCTATGGGTTTGGAACCCAGGCTAAAACATTGTGGATACAAATTACACACATATACAAGTACATGGATAAATCAACATGTTGAGTTTAATGTATTGTTTACAAATAGTTACTAATTCTAAGGTCTAAACATTCTTGATGTATTTGCCATATGTACCTAACACTAGTATAGATTATAATATAGTGTAACAGACTAACAATCGGTTTGAAGCACTTCAGTAGTAGTAGGTTGACTACTTTAGTAGGACGATTAATATTCACCTGAATATTCACCTGAATCCAGGCCATTAGGTACCCTTACTGGGTAACGAGGCCGTCTTCGTGGTGTAGACAGTTTGGGCATTCAGTAGGAGAAGACGTATCCGTATCTATCAGGGTGATCCTTCCACTCTATAGCCAACTTGGTCTTGAATACATTTACTTAGCTGCTGTTTACTGTGGCTGGTGACAGTTTATTCCAAATTGGGGTTGTTCTTGCAGGGAAGAAGTTAGACCTGGGTCCATTTGATTTTTGTACCTGGTACTTGTAGGCATGTCCTGTAGTCTTTTTCGATAAACTGGGCATGAACATTGACCTGTTACAGAGGTTACAGTGATTTTCTGTCCGCAGTTTATCAAATCCATGTGAGATCTTGTACAACTCAATCACATCGGCTCTCAGCCTACGGAAGTACAGTGTTGGTAATCCCAATACTCTTAGTCTGTCGGGGTATGGCAGATGTGAAATGGATTGCATTTTAGGTAGATTTTGCAAGGTGGCTAGTTTTTAGTAAATATCTCTAAGGAGAATGATGCATTTTGTACATGTGTAAGGTAAATCAAATGAATGTTTTTTCTACCCATGGCATGAATGTGCTTGCCATCATTGGTCATGGTCATCTCACATGTACATGTAGCTCATCTACCTGATTCTAAATTTATTATTTTTTATTTAGGAGACCAGGAGCTCCCAAGCCAGAGGTATGAAGTTGCTTTTAGATTTCTAAATCTTGTAACTATTTTATGGATCAGTTTATTTGAGGACATTATTGTTAGTACATCTATCTAAATGCAGTTAAAAGTTCTAGTTTTTGCATATCTTTAACACATTGTACTTCTAGGTATTGAAGTATTGTTTTGGGTGGCTGAGTTTATGGGTTTGTCTCTCTGTCTAGTCTAATTGCTTCAATTGCATGGTGGGTGGGAGGTGATTTTGACAGATGATTGAAACGTGATAGGAAGGTCAAGCTTGAAGGTGACACAGCACACAGGTTTGAGTATGTGTAAGTCAGGAAATGGTGTAATAACTGATTGAATTACATCATACAATTCCTGTACCTTCACAAATACCTATTTCCTGGAGGTCTCTGAACTTGAGGGTCATGAAAACCCAAAATACATTCCGAAGAAGTCTAAGTAAAATGTCAGATTGCTTGCTGAAAAAAGAAGTGTTTGTAATTGATATTCCTTTTCTTTTGCTTCCCAGGTTATTTTCTCCTTGAAGGAGGATCTTGCCCAGAGGGATGATGGGAAGGGTTGTTCGGAGGCGCCGCGCGAGCACAAGTTCGTCCTGTCTGGCACGGCGGGGCAGCCAATGGGAGTCTTCTCACAGACATCTGGATCAGCTGGTAGGAACGGGGAATGGGAGAATTTCTCTCTGCTTTTGAGACCCATTTAAAGTAGCAAGGGTTTGTTATATGAGTGTTTTGAAGGTTACCATGAAACAAACCGTGCTGTCTGTTGCACTAGCTATGGCTTTCATGTTGCTTTTAAATTGCAAGGTCCTCACGTAATCTACATGTATTGCTGCGTACTGGTACAGAACCATGAATTCCATATATTTTTCCAGTAGGTACATGTCCAAAATAAAGGTACATCAATGTGCCAGTACTGTACAAAAAATGTACATGTACCTGACTAGACTTATGCTGAAGTATATACCAGTAATTCTTGTTTACTTACTTTGTTAGTGATGTTACTGAAAACTTTGTGGCTATTAAACGTCTGTACCAGTAGTATCTAAACTTTTGTACTGGTCTTCTATAAAACTACTAATCTATAATTTTTTCTTCTATACCGGTACCTGTACCTAAACCTTTGTACCTGTACCTGTACCTAAACTTCTGTACTGGTACCCAAACCTCTGTACATGTACCTAACCCTCTGTAGCTATATCTGTACCTGATGTTTCGTTTATGAAAGGTACTGGAGGTATCCTTCCTTCTCGAAAGATGATGGTAGCACTCTGGTATAGGTACACAGTGCTGATATATCCTGTCTTTTTCAATTCTTCATTGAACTGAATGATGTGAGCAGGTTGGATTTCCGTCTTTGTTTTCTGTGTGTGTTTGTGTGTTGATTTGTTGACGGGGTGAAGTGAGCGCCCCTCGAAAACCCCGCAGGGAGTTTACCCCCGATGTCTTACCCCGCCACCATAAACTTGTGTTCTCTGGAGTTTCCAATCAGTCGCTCATGGTCTTCTCTCAAACCAAGAGAGGTGAGCACACATGTATAGACCAGGGCTGGGCACAGTTGTACTTTTTACCATATATGTGTATGTGTGCTCTGTATGGACTTTATAGTGTAACTTATAAAAGCGTTTTCTTACACGGTCCATGAGGTTCCGCCAATGTTATACAGTCCTTGAAACTTTTCCTCCTATTGCCCCATGCAGCACTGTCCCAAAAATAAATTTCAATTGTCCTGAAGTGAGGATGAACTGTTTTTTTTTTATTATTATATGACTTCAACTTGAAGTCAACTTTATTTTTGCACTTGATCCCAGGCCACACTATCATTGCAGAGTAGACAGGAAATTCGGGGGGACTTTTCCAGGTCCAAAAGCCGGGACGTGTGCCTGATAAACAAAAGAAGGGCTGACATTCTGATGCTGATTATTTTTCTAATTGTCCCAAAAATGTCCCAAAGTGTCCTTTTTGTTGTCCCAGCCTAAATTTTAGTGGTCAGTGGCCATTGGACCACCTTTAATTTCTAGGCCTGGTTCAAGTCAGCCTGAAATTTTTCCTGTCATCAGGCCACACCAATTTAATTTGTTGGTTCTCGGATTCGCCTCTTCGTTTTTTTCTGATTTGCAAAAAAAAATCAACTGAAAAATGCTCATGTTTTGCCCCCAACAGTTGAGGAAAGTCCTTTTCTTCCTAGTTGTTACAGTTTTTCCATCTATCATTGCAGTGGTTTGATTAAAAGTTCAAAATTCAATGTTTAAATTTTAACCCAGCCTTTTGTGTTGACTTCATGGCTCATTCCATAGCATTTAAGCCTATAATAGGATGCCTAGACCTGTTTTTATTTTTATATTTTTTCGCCCTGTCGCTTCATATTTTTTCTGAAAAAATCAGACAACCAACAAATTAAATTGGTGTGGCCTCAAGTTAAATTTTGACCCTCTGAAATGCTATTTTTTTGCATTTTAATGGGCAAATTTTTAGACGAAGCTTAGTTTAATGACATCTCTTTCCACATCTTTCCACACTGGTTTTTGTCTGTTCTTGTCTGTCATGAGTGGTAAAATTCAGTCAGAAAGATGGCTAGAACACTGCACCCACAAATGTTTAAAATTTTTCATCCAAAGCTCTTGAGCTTCTCAACTATGAAAGTGTTTTGTTTCATGAACACGTATCACATTCTATACTACATGAAGTTCACTCAGTCATTCTTGATACCGGTACCTTCTTAAGGCCTTGTCACGGCTATAACAAAATTTGGTAAAAAGTTGAGAAAGTGCACATTCACAGAGTAATGACGTTTCAAATGCTGTTATATTGTTTTAACAATGATTTTTTTTTCTGTTCATAGCTGATGAGGCAGGCTCCTCATCAAATGGTGAGTATCTGTCTATCTGTCTAACAGTATGCTTTTGTTTTTGAATTATAAAATTATATTTTGAAGTATTGTTTTGAGTTGCTGAGCTGTGGGGTCGTGTGTCTGCTTGTCTGTGTAGAGTAGGTTGACAGCACATGGGTGGGGGGAGATTGACAGGCAGAGTGACTGGAGGTCAAGGCTATCAGAATCTGGCTGGGTAGCAAACAGGAATTAGCGGTGAACATGGAAGAGTTCAGGAGGGACTTGTGTACTTTCTGGAAGTCTAAAATCTTTGATTTTTCTTTGTTTTAGGAGCCTTGGCTTTGGAAGGGAAGGTGGCACATAGAGTGGACTGCCGACCGGTAGGGGGAGAGCACTACATGAAGCTGAAAAGGTTAGTTTGATAAACTGTGTGACGTTCCTACTATCTTAGTGGTTTATCCAGTCAAGTGTGGTTCTGTTAGTAGATTCACACAAACCAGGGCTTGAAATCCTTTTTTCTGCATGCCTGCACCGCTGAATTACCTGCACCAGACAAATTTTACCCGCAGTGCACCACTGAGACTTTGAAAAGTATGGGTCATACTAAAAACTGTTCAGAAGCTATTGCAATTCTTTTATACTATATAGGTGGTAACAGTCAAGACAGCAAATAAAAATCCACATAGTACACATCAGCTGATACACGTACATGTATAAACCAAGTACATGGACCAGTGCAGGTTACTAGTGGGTACAGGTGGACATTAGAAGTACCTGCACAGCCCCAATTTTACCAGCACAAGCCTGCATGTTCACCCAGTATTTCACGCTCTCAGATAACATGATTGTGAATCAAAGAAACAAGGGTGTTATTTTACAATACTGTCAGATAATAATTTTTGGAAGTAAAAATTGCACACTACTTCAGAGTATACAATAAAGTGTATATGGATGTCATCTTACAGATTACAAGTTTTGGATGCAATAACACCAATGAGAACCACCATGGCACTAGACAGGGCTGTCACAAACAACTACAAACCTGTGGCCAACCATCCCAACAATGTGAGTATGATGACAGTGGGGGGTTATCCTTTCTTATAAATGTTGCAAAGCACTAAAATGTGGCATAGAAGATGATGATGAAGTTAATCCATTCTGTGATGTAATTCAATCAGGCATTTCCCCTATGATCATATAATGCAGTTCCTTTTTTTAGAAAGGCCCCAAAACTCTTCCAATAAGTTTGAAATCTCAGACTTTTTGCTTGTCATTTGTGGTAGAATTTTCCTGATTTGCTGTGTCGTACTTCCCTGTTCTTGTGGTTGACAACACAGCGATTTCAACTACGAGGTGTTTTCCCCACTTACCCACCCCCTACTTCCTACTTCAATCGTTACAAGTTAGAGTAGCTTTGTAGCTGCTATAATGACTGAATTTCATTCAGCAAGTCTTCGTACTGTGCCCTTTTTCTGTCGACTGCATCACGGGCATTTTGTTCAAAAGGTACAGTAAGTTCTACAAGAGATAATAGATATACAGTCAAACCTGTCTATAGTGGTCACTCAAGGGACTGGCCAAAATTGACCACTATGACCAGGTGACCACTATAGAGAAATGGCGGTTAGTTCCCCCCCCCCCCAAGTGACACATGCTTTCAGTACCATTGAACAAAGATGTATTTATGTCTTTATTCTCAAACATATGAAAACATTCATTGCACAGGTAAGTCTCTTTTCAAATGTAACATTACATGTTATATTCAATTGTTGTTCTTTTGCTTTAGTTGTGGGCTTGAAAAAAAATTATATATCAAAACTGCATGCACTCGACATGATACTCAGTTGATCTACTGGGACTATGAAACCTTCCCACTAAAATATACAAAATCACTGGTTGCCATTTACTGTTCTTGTGTACGTGTAACATCGATGTTACCTACAGAAAACTTGAAAGCGAATCAAGCAACAAAGTTTCTGTCGACTCCAAGCCATGTTTCTTCCGACTGCAAACTCCTTTAATCTAAGCTCCTTCGACCGATAATTCCTTCTCACTCGCTGTCAGTTGAATCACATCCACCTTGTGGAATAAGTTCGACGTCTGTCTTTCCGCTTTTGCCATTGTTTCTCCGCAATCGCCACATTACTAGTACCTGTAATAGATAACATTCTTATGTGACTAAAAATTTCTTACTCTAGAAACTCAGGAAGTCTCACTGTTTTACATGTACAGTTGGAGGTTGAGCGAAGAAAAAAAGAAGACGGGAAGCGAGCACGTGCTGATCCTGAGAAGGTTCAGGAGATGCTGTTCTCTGCCTTTGAGAAGCATCAGTACTACAACATCAAGGATCTGGTCGAGATTACTAAACAGCCTATTGTAAGCAATTCCTATTGTGTCATTTAATTTAGAAGGGGGGTAAACTGAAAATTGAGAAGCATACTATGCTATGCTTAAATAAAGGCATCCAATGCAGTTTTTAGGGCTTGGAAACCCGATTTTTCAAAGTCAATATTCTAGTCCTTTATCTACATCGATACTGAGTTGAAACCACACTATCCCAATGTACATATTGACCCCCAAAAATTCCCAAATTCTGTCTGAAAATTGTTAGTGGAAGGGCTCTGGGCTGATTTTTAGGGTACCATCCAGAAAAGAAAGAACTCGTCAACTTGTTTCTGCAGTTTTACGTGCCGAAAGTATAAAATGCTGACTCAAATGTGCTAATGTGAAGCAGTATGTGTCAATATCACAAAGATCGCCTTATTTAGAACAGGGTTGCATTGGATGCCTTTAATTAACAAATGTTTTACAGTAATCTAGGCAGCTATTGAATCAACTGTGGTATGTTATCAACTCTTTCATTGATAATGAACTTCAATAAGGAACACATTATAATTTCTTGTTTGGCAGAATTTTGTTCTGATTTCCAAAAAGAAATAAAAAACTAGAAAGGCCAATATTTGCTTTGGAGCAAATACAGCGATGGGTTCACCACATTTTACGACATGGCAGGGAAAGAATGGGAAACACAAGGGAAAACAATGATTTACATTGATATAACTATAATATGAAGTAAAATACAACTAAAACAACAGTTGGATAGCTATTCCCTACTTTATTGGTTAGGATTTTTAATTGCATAATGCAAACTGTTGATTTTCAAAATAAAAAAAAACGTCCATGCCCGGCATTCCAATGCTGGAGCAGGAAAGCTTGAAATACCTACCAAAACACTTGAATACAGACATACTGTCAGTATGGAAATGCTTCTGTGCAGGTGTTAATCAAGTTAAATCCCAACAGCCAATCAGCAAGAAGTATAGAGGAAAGCTGCATGCCTATTGGTTGATGCCCTGCATTCCATTCTGATGACTCATGCCCAAACGTGGTAAACAAGGCAGACTAACACAGTAATACATTTGCTATAACACAGCCAAAAAACTCAAATAAAACCATTCTAAAAGCCTGTATCACAATAATTTAAAAAACGCCTAGGGGTATTTGCCCACTGTACCTCCATACCAAATTTCAGGACCTTAGGCCCTAAAATGAAGAAGCTGAATCCATTTAAAGATATGGCAGGAGGAGGAGGAGGAGAAGAAGAAACATCAGAAAAAGCAATATGGTTTCACCACACCACTTCGTGGTGTGGTGAACCCATAAAAAAATGTACCATTCAGATTCTGAATCAACTCCAAAATGCTCAGATTCTGGCATCAACACTTGAAGATAATCCTTAATTTCAAAATGCAGTGTTGTGATTGAAATTTCAAAATTTATTGTTGAAACTATGAGATACATGTAAACTTATTTTGATAGGCCAGGAAACTACATGTACATGAGATACATGTACATGTAAACTTATTTTGATAGGTAAGGAAGTATAAGGGCTGAACATACTAAGTCTTGTATTTTCTCTCTTCCAGCAATACCTGAAGGAGGTTCTGAAGGAGATAGCCACTTACAACCTAAAGGCTCCTCACAAAAACACCTGGGAGCTGAAGCCGGAGTACAGACACTACAAGGGAGGAGAAACACCCATGGAACAGACTTAAACCTTAGACAGACCCACTCATTTCCACCCTTAGCCCTCTTCAGTCCTTATTCCACATTCAGAATCTTCCCTCAAACACTGTTTCAAAAACCAAGTTCAGGAGCAGTGTGATCAGATTCCTTTTGATACAAATCAAATCAAATTTGAGTTAAATTGAGTCAAATTTAACTGCCAACCTGACTGCTAACCTTCTCCCAACTACCAGTTAACCATGACCCAACCTCCTGTTTACATCCAAATGATTTCAACATTTTGAAACTTTTGGCTGTTACTATATAATACATGTAATACATAATACACCAAACACCAGCCAGTCACAGCCAACTTTCCTCCTAACCATGGTTGGGGGAAGTCTGGCAGTTTTGGGTGACCACATGCCTGTAGCCAGGATTTTGAATGGGGGGGTTCTTCCCACTGCTTGAGGGACCAGCGAGCGCCGTAGGCACGAGGCAAGTGCCGAGGGTGCGAGGTTCCTAGGGGGGTATGGGGGTATGCTCCCCAGAAACTTTTGAAAAATGAACCTTCTGAAATGGCATTTCCTGCATTTTTGAGAGGATTTCAAAGAAAACTTCAGAGATGACTTTTTATTCAATGACAAAGTGCTCAGTTTTTCTACGATTCCAGCCCAGGTGATACGATTCAGCCCATCTTTTAAAGAAAAAATCTTGGATAAAAAGTGGACCAAAAAGTGGACCTTTGAGCCTTGTTGGGGGGTTTGTCCGACCCCCCCTGGCTACGGGCATGGACTATATTTGGCTTTGTGGGCCTCCTTCTTGACAGCTTTTGGCCATGAACCTTTTGACTCTAGAGAACCATTCCCATTCCCAGAACTACCAATAGGAGCTCAGGGTCATTTATCATCTGATGGAAGTCAGTCCAATAGGAACTCAGGATTCTCTGTCAATTTAGAGACTCACAATTCTCCTAACTTGAAGTGTTGGCCATCAAGCTTTTAGAGGCCTGACCAGTGGAAGGGCTGCTAAAAGGAGTTAAAATGAAAATATTTAGGTGAAACAACATTATTAAATGAAACTACTGTGGAAAGTACTGATTAATAAGGAGTTACCAAAACATCAGTCAGGTGAATTTTCTTTAGGTTATGTTCCATGTAATGTTATTTTCCTACTACCCCTACATGTACTCTTCTTATTTCTAATGGATTCTATGGCTCATGTTTTTCATAGTGATCACAGGAAAACATTTTGGATAGCACCAAGTTTTATTCAAACTGTTTTTATTACACAGTGGCAGTGCTGTTTTGTACAGTAACATTATTACTATTGTTGTCCTAAAGTGGAATGTAGTTTCAATATTTTTTGTGAGCAATGTCAATGTTTATAGCAGTGTCAATAAAAGTGTTTTTCTAGGCCTCATATTATGTGTTCTTTGTATGGTCTCAAATGCATGCATGTCTCAAAACACATGTAGTTACTTCCAGGTACGGAAGTATTGTTTCTGGATGGCTGAGCTGTTGGTTTTTGTGTCTCTTTGTCCAGAGAGATTAGGTTGATAGCACGTGGGTGTGAGAACTAAGATTGACAGAATGAAAGGTCAAAAGGTCAGACATAGGTATGAACTTGTAGGTCACAAAACCCCAAAATACTTCCCAGAAGTCTGAAATATGAAAAGATTTCTTGTCCTATATCTTGTAGACAGAAGATTGCCCAGACTTGTCAATTGACAAGTATTTGGTGCAGTGAGATACAGTAGTTGACCTTTAAGACTAGATCATCAAGTGTCATCTATGATATTATCCAAGGAAGTCACCTGTATCTGTATCTGTGTAGCCAGTATAACCGCCTTTCGGCGTAACACACTAGCTTCGCAGGCACGCGGCGCGGCGGCAGCTCTCTATATTACACCGATTAACCTGATCAACTTCTGGACAAAATATCATCTCATAAATACTACACTTATGTCGATATGCATAAATAATACACTTAATAATGTCTATGAACTAAAGTAATGGTGTTGGAAGATTATTCAGAATTGAAGTGCAATATTCCAAAAGGGGGTCAAAGATGAGGCAGCAATTAAATACTTAATATTTTTCTAATCTTTTTTGGCCAAGTTAGTTATCATAGTTCATAGTACAAATGTAATATATTTCATCCTTAAGCTTTGTCCCCAATAAAATTATTCACTATCAAAATAACATGAGAAAACATGATTAAAAAGCAGCAATTAACGTTATACCTAATATACTAATTGGTACATGTATCTTTTATTTTTTTTATATTTTTTTCAACAATTTTTTTTGGTCTTTGTAGTGGTGATCACATTTTTGAGGCAAAGCGATTTGCAAAAATGGAAAAGCAAAAATGTTGCAAAAATGTAAAAAGCAAAAAAAGAAAATCTGCACAGCAGGGATATAAAATTTTGCAAAAAAGAGAAATGCTGCTTTTCTTTGCTTTTCAATTTGTATAATACCAGCAATGATCAGTAATGATATACTGCATAATATTTTACCTTCACATGGTTTAGCCTGTCTAGCCTAACAAGTTACAAATTCATTCTTCAACAAATACATTCACATACATGTATATGGTGTTTTGCCTTGCTACATAATGTAACCCAACACCACAAGGTGTCTACCACCAGTTACTGACAGCTGTCTGGTCCAGGTCATTGACCTTATAGTAGTTATACTTGTTTGAAAGGGAAGGAAAAAGAATTACTCGGAGCAAAAACAGTATGTTTATGCGAAGGTCAACATAAAGATTGTAAGAGCCACATTTGTCCAACAGTGGCCTTCCTTTGTTTTGGTCCCACACCCCTCAGAAAGCCTACTTGGTTCATTCCAAGTTCCCAGTACCAATCCATCACTTTGTAACAGCTAGAAATTGACTCAAACAATTTCGAAACCGATACTAAAGAATAAGTTTGTGTGCGTAAATAAGATTCATTATCCATTCATAATAGGATATCTTTAAACGTTTGAAGATGCTGAGGGAAAGGTTGATGTGATCATGAAGACAGCCAATGGGAAAGTCCTCTGATGTAACTGGTTTGATTACCGGTGTGACTAAGATATCAATGCGCACGTTACTACACTATTCTTTTTTTAGAACAACGCGGCGGTGTTTTAAGAAAATATAGCATAGAGAAAGTAGAAGATTTATTTTCCATCGCAAAATGTTATTATAATCTATATTGTAGTGAAAAATATATTCTATCTTGTGATGGATAAGACGTAGTTCCAGTGATAGCGCATGCCAATTTGCTTACTCTACCACGTGATCTGCCACCACCCGACGTTTCGGTGCGGTCTTCCTGGTTGGAAAGAAGTGCACAGAAGTATCTTCTAGAAGGAACAAGGAAAGAAAAAAATAAGTCAGAAAACACACTTCACCATGAGCTGGCAGAGCTACATCGACCAATCTTTGTTGGGTACCGGGCAGGTTGCGAAGGCCGCCATCCACGGCTTGGACGGGAGCCCATGGGCGACGAGCAACGGCTTCAAGGTGAGTGATACGAGCGGGCGCTTTCGCCTCCCCCGCCCCAGGGCCTCTATGACTCCAGTCGGGGACCGTTACATTTTCTCATTGTAGTGTCCAACCTTTAATATTTACATTTAGATATTTTCTTTAGCTAGAGTATAATGAAGTCTGAGAGAAAAGTTAATCGTAATTGACCCAAATCTCTCGTTTGTGAGGAAAATTCGCCAATGTCAGACGATTCATAGTAGATGTTCCCATTCAACATGGCGGACGGGAAATCGCACGAGCCGGCTGAGGCCACGTGAGGGAACAATCGTCAGATTTATCCCCTTTAAATGGACCTTATGTTCTTCTAACCGGTAAAGAACAGGCTACGGAAGAAATGCGCATCGACTGTGAAACACAGCAGCACACCGAATCGACCCAGACGATATTTTTCTTCCCCTCAGACATGTTGGCTATATGTCACGCCCGTCCGTCTGTCAAAGACGAAAATGTCGCGATTTTCGCAACCATCCTTCCCAACTTTTCTAATTTCTTACCCTAGAAAAAAATCTGAGGTAAATACGTTTCCCTAACATGTTTTATATGTTATTTCCACTTTTGATTAAATTGTAACTATTTCCTGTAAAGGAATTTTATGCCGGTATTTGATTTTATGGGAAATTTGGTTATGTGGGAGGGCTGTTGCGGGTGGGGACATGGACTTAGAGGGAACACGTGAATTGTAATAGTCCATTTTCGACATGGTGGGGTTATAAGATTAGTACATGCGAATTCTCTGACTCAATCTGGTGACAGAATGTTAGCTGAAAAATACCCAGTGACGTCCTTACATGTGTCAGAAGGCATTACACTGTAGCACATGTATTCAGGATTAGTCATTTTTACGTGTACAAATTACTGAGAATGCTAGCGCCTAGACTAGAGCGACTGACTCATGAATAAATTTTCCATAAGGTGCACCTTCCAAAATGAATGAATGGAGACTTTTATTGTACATTCAGCATTTGTTTGACTACTAGTACAATAGAGGTCACAAGAAAGAAAGTTTACAAAAGCATGCACACAAGCTACCGTTCAATATACTATATATAGTGCAGATTTGGCTTCTTCTTGCTTCTTTGAAAATGTATACAGAATTTTACAAAATTATGGAAGACCTGTTCAAGCACAAGTGCATCAGAAATCTCTGAGTAGATCTGTTTTGTACTATACATTTTCAGAAAATCAAAATTTTTTCACACACAAATTTTTCTTGCGCACCTTTTTCAAGCACAGAAACCTGTTCCCCTTTTTTTTTTGGCTGCAGAGACAGTATTAAATTGGCCAGGAGGCAGTTAATATTTGCCACCCGAAGATACCAGTACTGGCTGTAGTAGTACAAAAAAGAAAGCTTCATGAAAATGCCTAAAAACTAACATAAAAAATAAGCCGAAGCCTAAATCTCTGCTTGGAGAGTACATCAGCAATATGAATTTGTCCGTCTTTAGTAGGTGTATAAATGCTTCCTTGACTTTTTAATTTTTTAAGATGTATTTCATAGCCACATAAGAAATAGAAGTACTCTAGCTTTTCGAGTTAGCAGATATACATTGTTGTTTGGAGGAAGCCATGTATAGCGATGTGTGAATAGGATAAACACTTGGCTTTTGTTACCCAGTGGGGCTTGACAAGCTGATGATCCCAAGTCTTTTGTTCTACAAACAACCCCTGCTGATTCTTATCACTTCATGAGAGACTCAAGTTGATAGACTACTCAGGGTAGCTAGATCCCCATGATAACGGTTTTTAGGAGTGTCTAGCTTTCACTTGTGTGCCAAATGCCAACAAGAGGAATTGTTAGTAAGGAAAATACTAGTATTGAGTTGCAGCAAGCAGTGTTCTACTTCTAGGCAGCCTGAAGTTTTTTTGTCATATCAATCTTGTTTGGCATAACATCAAGTTGAGCACTGAAGGGGGTCTGGGGACATGCTCTCCTAGGAAAATGTTAAAATCTTGACCTTCTAATTTTTGAATCTAAAAAAAACTATTTCCTGCATATTTCTGCTGATGATATAGACCAAGCTTAGTTTAATGACATGTCTTTCTATATCTTTACATGCCAATTTTTTGTCTGTCAAAGATGATGGATTGGGCAACATTTTTGTCATTGTGAGCAGTATAGTCCATCAATTGACTGAAAGATCCTGGCTAGAACACTGGTGCACTTGAATTGAAGCTGCAATTCAACTTCAAGCAAACAGAAATGGTTTGTTTGAGAATTGACACATCCCTTTATGACTTAAAATAGGTTCACAACATCTCAATGATTCCAAATTTTATATTCATTGACCATCTTTTAATACATCTTTGCCTGGGGTAAAGCCTCCATTAGTCTGAATCTTCTCTAGTACTAGTAGTAGTACCACATACTGCTATAGCTGTTCAAGAGCTTAGTTGATAAGATTGCCTCAGGGAGTGCCATCAAACAGGCAAAGAAGGGACATCAGTACCAATTTGTTCCATTTCAATTTGCCTCCCCCTACTGTTCAGGTCTTCATAATGGCATCCTACGTAGATAACAGATAATAGGATATTAAAATCTTCTTGTATGTCGATATCTGCAAGAATTGGAAAAGTAATTTCTTTGATAAAAATCCCGATAACACATTCGAGTAGTACAAGCAATGGCAGGCCTCAAAATTAACTTTTTTCACTATTGTCCCATAATTGTCCCGAACATAGATTTCAATTGTCCCGAACTGAAGATGGACTGTCCCAGCCTGCTTTTCAGGAAATAAGTTGATGACAAAAATAAGAAAACAACAACTGAATTTGTACAACTTGAAGTCCACTTTATTAGTAAATGTAGGGAAATACATGATAATATCATGGGCATGGCACCATCCCTGATATTTGGAATCCCTGATTGGTCAAATTTAAATGTTTGTCAGAGTATTATATATTTATAGGCTGCCAGCAGTCTGCAGCAGGATGGATGGATCGCGTTCCCAAATGACGTGGATGGTCTTAGAATTTTCCAATTGCCCCAAAATTGTCCCAAAACGTAATTTGAATTGTCCCAAGCTGAAAATTTAGTGTCATTTGACACTGGGACAATGTTAATTTCGAGCCCTGAATGGTCATAAATTACAGATTACTCTGTTTCATGATGATGACTCTGTAGGTATTATTCTTTCTTTAAAAGATGTGTAGAATTATGTGGTTACTTGGTTGTATCTTTAATACCCTTTACCAGTACTACCTTTTATCTCAGACATGTTATAGACTTTCCGGAGTGCTGCAATTGGGACAAGTATTAACTTAATCCAGGCTATTGCCCAGTATATATTAGCATGTTTGTTGATGTAAATTTGCACAGGGCAGTAGATCACACCTCAGTAAACTGTGCTGCTAGGATCTGAGATAAGCCATTACTGGGGGGTAAGATAAGAAGGTGGAATGGTCTTATTGAAGCCTGCAATAATATGATTTGGATATCTGTGTCAATATTCTACATTATCATCCCTATAAATCATTTGTGATGTATCATGGTTCAAATTTTTAAACATTGTCTTGAGTACTATGATTATGAATCATATATCACAGAAATTGAATATTTTGAGTCATGATTAGAAACGAAATTTTCTATGACTGCAGGACTAAATGTAAGTCTGGATAGTACTTGCATTTGCCTGATTTTTTCATTTTAGTGTATGGTAAAGAAATCCATTTACACTGGTCAATAACTTAAATACGGACCTTTTTGATCTGTGCTGATACTTGTTTTGCCTCAATTTGTCACTGCTTAAAATGGCATTTAGTCTACTTTTTCAACCTAATTTTTTGTATATATATGCTTCATGTGAACATGTTATGCCACAAGTTGCAGGCTTTGTGAGGACTTACGCCATGGCATTTCTGGGAAAAGTTTGGAACTTGTGACTAATATGGTTATGTCAACAGTAGAGTTGTGTGCTCTGAGCCAGGACAGGGCCGGACAGCAGTCAGGAAGGAATGCAAACTTGGTCGACTTTCTATCACACATCATATCAAATACAGCATGCACAAGGACTAGACAACTTCCTGCACATTCATGGTAAAAAGAGTAAAAGAGAAATGAAACGGAACCCATGAGCAAGACCGTGAAGATACAGCAAAGATAAAGTTACAGGAAAAATCAATGTAGTCATGAGTACTCTGTCAATATTCATTTCAGATTGCAGTCAAAGCCTGTTTTAATGTACCTGTCATCAGTGTGTAAATGAAATGGCTGAATGAGCTCAAGAGAAAGGCTAGATAGACAGTAGACCTCACGAAATGTTCAGCCTAGTCAAAAACATCTATCCAAATGTGACATCATTATTTTCTTTGTTAGTCTTGCTGATCTCTTTTAAACTGGAAATGTAAGAATATTTTGAGATGCATATATGACAAATTCCACTTGAACATTGATATGCAATCCTGCTGTTACTTTGGTACATCAATACAAAACTACAAGTATTCAATCGTTTGAACATTGCAAAAAGCAATAAAAGCACTACGACCCTACGAGACAAGGTTATTTCTGACAAATGGTTAAAAGCCGATAGTCAATAACGTCGGCAGAGCAATATTCACACAGACCCAGATGGGATATGTCTTGGGGTTCACATTGGTTATTTGCTAAGTGGGCTGTTTTCTGTCTTAGACAGCATCAGCCCTCCCAGCTTGGAATAACTTATCAGCTTTCATCCTTATGGATACTAGTGCTGCAAGAATGCTAGATATATAATTCATACACCAAGTTTGGGAATTCTCTCCTTATATAGGGCTTAAAATGCTTTTTGTGCATTCCTGCACTAGTGAAGGTAACGTTCAAAATTACTTGCACTACTTACAATTTAGGAAGTATAGACTGCCAATGCAATTTCTTCTTTTATACATAGGTGGTAACACTTACTAACAGTCAACCAGCAAAATAGAAATGATAGGCATCGGAAGTACCTTCACATCTTCAATTTTGCCTGTACTAATCTGCATACGCAGGTGGTATTTTGATCCCTGCAGTATGTAATTTGTATCCTTGATGTAAAATACAGCATTATAAGGGGTCATGGTTTTTAACACTGCTACAGCATACTCTCTACATACTGATGCATGCTATCCCTGAGGTCATGGGATGGAATGACCTACTTTTATGTCCCACAACCTTGAAAAAACAGATAAAAGAAAAGCAATATAAGTGATATAGACAACACAATGTATTTTCATTATTGGACAGGTAATGCTATCACTTATGCTGAATGTCATCAGTATTATTTAAATGTTTACATCTACAATTCTGTAAGATAATACCAAATGAACAAAAATGTCCAATAAAAACTAGAATATTTGTTGTAGCAAGATTTTTGTTTTTACAACAAATAAGGCATTAGTAATATATAATATGCCAGTGACAGATATTATGTTATTTTGAACTATTTATATCTAGAGATTATGACAAATAATGGTTGAAATACGTGGCTATGATTCATATTTCCCAACAGATAGATGTTACTGGAACAACTTGCATGACTCAGCAGTGTTCGAAATACCTGTTTCAGTCTGCAATCTGCAGATAGATTTTCAAGATTGCAGAAGAAAAATTTATACAGTCTGCAATTTTGCAGAAGGAAAAATAAACTCCAGATTCAATAGTAAATACAACGTAGCAAAGTAGAACTCTCTGGCCCCAAGGACAGACAACACTTAAGCTCCTGTTTTGAAGCAACAGGAGCTTCTTCATTAATTTGCATCATCCTTGTCTTGACTTCTCTATCTTTTGTTTCCCTTTGGACTTACTCTCTGTGGAGAAGGATCTATAAAGTCTGAAATTAAAAAGAGTGATACTAGTAGATTAAACTTAAAAGAATTCCAGTAATGCTACAGATTTACAAAGCTATATATGATGTAAAAAAGACATTAATGGTTTGAGAAGGTTGTAGTATGGAGGCTTGTGTATTTGCAGAAAGTATTTTCAAATTGCAGAACAAAATTTTGACTCTTCTGCAATATTGCAGAGCACTGAAAGAAAGTATTTCGACCACTGCTCAGACATTTTAAGGACATGTATTGTATGCAGTTGTATTCGTTATGTATGACGCACACCGATATTGTTTGTGTCATCTTTAATATAATTGATGATCAATGGCAGACTGGGAATTCGTGGTGTACTTGCCAAGCATAATCTGGAAGCAGATGATGAACATCAGGAAGACAAATGAATGGTTTGCAATTGCTTTAAGTGCTCGTGATATTGTGCAATATTAGAAAACATTGTTATTTGGTCTTGTATGCTATGTACTAATATAGTAGATCTTTTAAGATTAAAACATACATGCACATGATGGTGGCTCATTATAGCAATAGGAACTGGGTTAATTTTTTTTATAGGCATGCATTTGAATGCAGGGATGGGAGTTTCTACATGTATGTTGGTGCATAATATGATAGAAATTCAGATCATGTATACAAGTGCATTCATATGAAGTATCACACATTTAGTTTATTTCTAAAATAGATTTGCAGACATTGTGTTGTATTGTAGTCATCAAATGTTCTGCCCACAAAGTGTAACATTTTTTTTACATTCTCCAAGGTCTTTGTGGCATGAATGAGAATGTGTGTACCGTCATCCTGAGTTGAGGAATTTACGTAGGTGTAGGTTTTGTATATACAGGAAAAGTTGCAGCCAAATGATTGAATTCCTGACATATTTCAGTGGGCAAAATTTTACACTGAGATACCAGTGTGTAAGAACATACTATGCAGGCCTGCACACCTATGTAAGAAACGATTTCTTTAATGCAAGAGGGTCAATGTCCGTAGTGCCGGAAGTACTGTTTAAAATATTACTACTAGATACAGAAGTATTGTTATGGTAGCTGAGTTGTGGGGTTGTGTCTGTTGATTGACAGGGATGTCAACATCACACCTGAAGGTGACCCATCTAGCGGAGTACATGGGCACATACATGCATGTATGTAGAGGAATTCAGGAAGAGTTGTAATACCCGATTAAATTACAGTCATCATACAATCCCTGTACAGTTCCAGTACAGTCACAGGAACCCAAAACACTTACTGTACAGGGCTCGAAATTCATTTTTGGGAATAGGTGCACTCAGGTGCTCCTAACCTAGAAAATTAGGTGCACAAAAAATTTGGGGGTGCATATAAAACAAAACACAATTAGAGATCTTACGGCTTCTCTTCTGAGCTTGAATCTGAAATGGGAGCTAACTTTTTTTTAGATTTTATAATTTTTTCTGACACTTGAGAATATCATGTATACTATTATACATTTGATATGTAAAAAAATACCTACAAAAATATCAGTGCACCCACAAAAAAATGGGTGCACAGCTCCAATTTTGGGTATACGTGCACACAGTATTTCGAGCCCTGCTACAGGTCTGTGAACTTGAACAGTAATTTGGTTGCATTTAACACATCAATCAATAACACCTACCTTTGCCATTCGCCATTTCTTGAAATTTAATTTTTATCACACTTGTCTTGACCTAATCGATCTATTAATGCATATATATGGTGGATTGTTAATCCATAAATTTCAAGGTTAATTAGTTGTTATTTAATTGATCTTGCCATTAGTATTACATGTGTTGTAGTAATAATAGAAAAGGAGAATGATATTCGTGGACAAAAAAAAAAATTGTGGTTGTCCATCTCTGCTGCAAATGAGTCTTCCCCCAGACATTTTATTACTACCCTGAGACAGTAATGGGTTTACAAGTCTGCTTATTGATTTTCATCGTCATGACAACACGGTTCATCAAATCAGCACATTACGGGGAAACCTTAACTGCTTGATTGTCCCACCAATCAAAAGCTGTTCTCCCCGCATCGCTGATTTTAAGTGGAGCTTGCAAAATTGTATTAGGTGTTTTGGGAGCCCTTGATGCTTTGAATTATGGATGGGAATGGGAGGATAATTTCATACCCTACTGAGGGCAAATTCAGGGCCTGTCATAGCCTATAGGGACCTCAGTGGTCAAGTGTTCAGTTGACAGGGCTCAAGCTTTTTATTTCAAGACAAAAACGTTGTTTTGGGCCGTGCTGGTTTAGAGGGAACTTGTATGTATTTGGTCCTCAGCAGCACAGCTTTGGAAAGGGAGTTGCCTGATATTGGGTTTTACTTGATTGACAGAGTTGTGACTCAGGATGCCTTGGGTGACAGGATGTGGTATGAGGTCGCCAGGAATGTGTATTGTGTAATGGTATGGTATGAAACATAAACCCTTTGGTGTAATACCTGAGTATATGATGTCATACAATCATGATACTAATGATACATTCTACAGCGTATTTCAATCAGGTATTTCACCATGGTCACAAATTATAGTTCCAATACATTCACAAAAACTTAGCAGAAGTCTAAAATCAATCTCTGATTTCTTGTTTGTTACTAGCAATATTCAAATTTGTCTAATGTTTTGGATGGTCCTATTTTGCATGTTCCAAACACTTCGTCATTATTCACAATCTTGTAATACATCCTAGACTCTTCTCTATATAATCTTTGTAGGCAGCGATTTAACTAAACAACTAACCATTGCCAGTATGTTGTCTTGTCTTGTGATTTAACACACTGGGACTAGTGGTAGCCTTATCTGCAGCATATCAATGACTTGGGAGAATCTGAAGTATTTACAGTTGGCAGGCCTTAACAAACTTGGTATGCTGAACAGTCAGGTTGAAAACAGGTAGACATGCACTTGTGTCAAGAGTGGAAGGCTTGGTGTTCACTGGAGCATGCAGATGTGCCTTTTGTGCTGTGACTAAATTTATGACGTTTAAACAAGCTAATAGTAATATGTGTTTTATAGTGTAATTATAATTCTAACCTTCTATTGTATTACTAGTGTCTCTTTATACAAAGCTGTTTTGACTGCAAACCTAAAACATTTGGCAGTATACTGTAATTCCTAGAAAAGTTGATGATATTATAGAAAGAAATACAAGCAGTTTCCCTGCACCCTCCCCCCCCCGCCATCAAGAATTAGACGTTTCTTGACAAATAGAAAAGAAACATTCTTATCACGTAGGGCCTAGGAAGAAAAGTTTTTTTTCCTGTTGCAGTCCTGAAAAAATTAGGGTTGGCAGGTTGTATCAATTAGAGTGAATGAGTGAGGTCGGGATTATCTTTTTTTTGTTTCAGTGTAGTACAATACAGTTTAACAAAGTACACTTATAGTTTCAATGTCATTGTTGGAAGACTGATTGTACAACGTTTCATCACTCAGGTGTCAGATCATGGAGCTAGAAAAGGTCAGTCTGCTCAAAAAATTGCAGGTGTCCATCCAAAAAAAGGCTAGGGTCAGCAGTTTTTTTAGGGTTGGTCATGAAACAGGAAACACAACATTTTTTTCGTAGCCCTAGGTATATTTTAAGGTCTGATGCCCTTTGCTGAGGGTATTTGGTCCCTTCCCTATCAGAGTATTATTAAACCATGACCAGTGGAAACTGAATGTTTCCCCTCCAAGGGAAAAGTAATCAGTGCACAGCCTATGAACAGGGTAAGGCCTACCCAGGCAATTGACCTCTGCTGAAGATAAGGTATTCCCAAGGGTAGGCACTGATGATGGACATACTGGCTTCTCCTGAATATGGGAATAGAGCAATCAGGGATAGCAGTAGAGTTCATGTGAGTGTATCAGTTAATACAATCTCGGGGCTTGCAATGCCACCTGCACAAATTTAACTCATGCAGGTTACTGGAAAAGTATCACATTGTCTTTTCGAATAGGGAAGTAAATCCAGCTCGCTGTGTATAAGGGAGCTTATGGTACTGTATTCTGTGTATTGGGGTTCT